>NC_089583.1:15911042-16211042 GCF_019320115.1 Miscanthus floridulus
CGCGGGGGCCGGGCTCGAGCGGGCACGTGGGGAGGGAGACGACGGTCGATGTTTTTTTTTTAAAATTTTCGATCGGGAATTTGGGCTGCGTCCTGATTTAGGGTTCGGTCCTTTGCCGAGGGCCCAGATGCACGGCCCTCGGCAAAGATTTTTTATTTTTATTTTTAAAATTCTTTGCCGAGGGCCACGGGGAAGGCCCTCGGCAAAGAGCCCTCAGCAATTTTTTGTGTTCGGTCCTTTGCCGAGGGCCCAGATCCACGGCCCTCGGCAAAGATTTTTTATTTTTAATTTTAAAATTCTTTGCCGAGGGCCACAGGTCAGGCCCTCGGCAAAGAGCCCTCGGCAATTTTTTTTTTTGGTTTTTTTAGCCCAGTTTTTTTGTGGTGCTACAATACATTGTTTTGAACTCAATTTTAAAATTCAGGCCAATTTTGATTTTGTTTTGTATATTTCCTTAATTTATTTCGATTCTTCGATTTTTTTTGAATATGTCAAATTTGAACTGCAGGTGCATGGAATATTGCAATGTAGTGTTTCGAAAAATGTTATTCATGTTAATTGGTGCATGTTGAGTCCCTATCCACGAGCTCGCATCAAATTTTCACGCATCTTGTTCGCGTAACATGGCGACCGACTTGGCGGGAAAGTGTTTTAAAATTATATAAAATCCATACGAAGTCCGAAAATCACGAAACTTGGCGAGATGTCATGTTATCGCATGTGTAGGCTGTGGTAAAAAATTGAGAATGGTTCGAGCGAGTTGCGACGTCGGATGCCTGAAACCCAGACATCTCCACATGTGATCACATGTGGAGATGTCTGGGTTTCAGGCATCCGACGTCGCAACTCGCTCGAACCATTCTCAATTTTTTACCACAGCCTACACATGCGATAACATGACATCTCGCCAAGTTTCGTGATTTTCGGACTTCGTATGGATTTTATATAATTTTAAAACACTTTCCCGCCAAGTCGGTCGCCATGTTACGCGAACAAGATGCGTGAAAATTTGATGCGAGCTCGTGGATAGGGACTCAACATGCACCAATTAACATGAATAACATTTTTCGAAACACTACATTGCAATATTCCATGCACCTGCAGTTCAAATTTGACATATTCAAAAAAAATCGAAGAATCGAAATAAATTAAGGAAATATACAAAACAAAATCAAAATTGGCCTGAATTTTAAAATTGAGTTCAAAACAATGTATTGTAGCACCACAAAAAAACTGGGCTAAAAAAACCAAAAAAAAAAATTGCCGAGGGCTCTTTGCCGAGGGCCTGACCTGTGGCCCTCGGCAAAGAATTTTAAAATTAAAAAATAAAAAATCTTTGCCGAGGGCCTATCCTGGCCCTCGGCAAAGGTCCTCTTTGCCGAGGGCCTAGCCTCGGGCCCTCGGCAAAGCCGATTTATAAAAAAAAAAATTGGCCGAAAACTGGTTTTTAAAAAATCTTTGCCGAGGGCCTGGTCTGGGGCCCTCGGCAAAGACTTAAAAAAAAATTTGCCGAACCTTTGCCGAGGGCCTAACGGGTGGCCCTCGGCAAAGTTTGACGGGAAATGGCCGCCGTGACCCAACGGACCTACTTTGCCGAGGGTATCTTTGCCGAGGGCCGAGGCCCTCGGCAAAGATTTGATTTGCCGTGGGCCTGTCTTTGCCGAGGGTCGTACCCTCGGCAAAGGCCTCTTTGCCGAGGGCCGTTATTTGCCGAGGGCTCCTTTGTCTGGCCCTCGGCAAAGAGTCTCTTTGCCGAGTGCCCGATATTTGGCCCTCGGCAAAGCCTCAGGCCCTCGGCAAAGTACGCGTTTCCAGTAGTGATATCTATGACCGTATCTCTTTCGGATTGTCCATGTATTTTGGACAGCCCACGGATGCGTAGATGAGGTTAGTTTCCATGGTTCACTCTGGTCCGAGACAGACTTTTGGAATCACCTCCCTGTTGTTCTCCGGATACACACTCTCCCTTGCAGAACGTGTATCGGGAGAACAGCGGGGAGGTGCTGCCGAAATTCTATCTTGGATAGGAGCGGAGCATTGAAACTGACCTCATCTATGCATCCGTGGGTGGGATTAGGACCTATCCTCACCTATTAGATGGTAGGAATGCCGTGTAGATGCAATTGCTGGTTATATTACTCGCTTACATATGTATATGCTAGAGGATGGAGAACCATGATTGGATGTACACGGGCCACGCAAGTATGACCCCAGAATGGATGACTAAGACTAATGCTTTCTTGGAGCATTCATTTGGCGAGGCTGCTAGAGGGTCGAGTCGGATGCCGTGTCCCTGTAGCAAATGTGACAACCGTGTAAGAAAGAATAGGAAGAACGTGGGGAAAGATCTTTGCAAGTATGGATTCACACCAAACTATACCTGCTGGATCCACCATGGTGAAGCCGACCGTATTAGAGAGGAGGTGGTGAGACCATGCCTCGAGGCTTTTGATGGAGATGCCGGGGTAGCAGACTGGATGGATGACTTTCAGGAGGCACGGTTTGGTGAAGGATTAGAGAACGAGCCAGAGGAATCCACAAAGGCGTACTACGATATGCTGTCTTCGGCACAGAAGCCCCTTCATGAAAAGACAATGGTTTCGCAACTGGATGCCATTGGACGCCTAATAGCGTTCAAGTCACAGTGTAGCATGAGTCGAGACAACTTTGATGGTATGTTGGCAGTTGTTGGATCCCTGCTTCCGAAGGGTCACATTCTGCCGAAGAACTTGTACGAGTCACAGAAACTTCTTCGTGCCCTTAAGATGCCATATGAGCACATCCATGCTTGTCCGAATGGTTGCGTCCTATTTAGGAAAGATCACGAGAAAGCAACGCACTGTCCAAAGTGCAAATCCTCTAGGTATCTAGAGGTCGACACTAGTGATGGCAAGAAGGAATAGCTTGGTATCCCCGTGAAGGTTTTACGGTACCTTCCTGTCATACCGAGGATCTAATAGCTATACATGACAGAGGAGTCCGCGAAACAGATGACATGGCATAAACATGGCAAAAGATACAATGCTGACAAGATGGTACACCCATCGGATGGTGATGCATGGACCCATTTCGATGGCATACATCATGGTAAAGCTAAGGAGGCTCGGAATGTACGTGTAGCGATGGCAACAGATGGGTTCAACCCCTATGGATTGCTGGCGGCCCCGTACACTTGTTGGTCCGTGTTCGTGATCCCCCTCAATCTCCCCCCCGGCGTCATGTTTCAACCCAAGAACGTATTCTTGTCACTGATAATTCCTGGACACCCGGGGAACGAGATGGGTTTGTTCATGGAGCCTCTCATTGATGAATTGATCCTTGCTTGGGAAAAGGGGGTACTGACATACGACCGAGCTACAAAGAAGAACTTCACAATGCATGTGTGGTACCACTACTCCCTGCATGACTTCCTGGCGTATGGCATATTCTGCGTGTGGTGTGTTCATGGGAAGTTCCCATGCCCAATATGCAAGACAGCTATGAGGTTCACTTGGCTGAAGAGGGGTGGCAAGTTTTCTTCGTTTGACCAACATCATCAATTCCTCCCTCTTGACCATCCATTCAGACGAGACGTCAAGAACTTCAGGAAAGGGGTTCAAGTCACCGACCCTGCACCTCTGATGATGACCGGTGCCGAGGTCCGTGCTGAGATAGAGGCTCTCAAATATGATAAAGAGAAAGGTGGTTTTATTGGATATGGTGAGGAACACCAGTGGACTCATAAATTAGGCTTGACTAGGCTCCCCTATTTCAATGACCTTGTTCCACACAACATTGATGTAATGCACACAGAAAAGAATATTGCCGAGGTGCTTTTTGCAACACTCATGGACATTCCTCATAAGTCAAAGGACAACGTTAAGGCTAGACTGGACCTGGCAACGATGTGCGATAGGCCAAAGCAAGTGATGAAGCCTCCCGCGCCCGGCAAGAAATGGAGAAGGACTCCGGTCGATTTCGTCTTGAAAAAGGACCAAAGGAAGGAAGTACTGTAGTGGATCCAGACGTTAATGTTCCCTGATGGGCATGCGGCGAATTTGAGTAGGGGAGTGAACTTGTCCACTATGCGAGTCTTAGGGATGAAGAGTCATGACTACCACATATGGATTGAGTGGCTCCTTCCTGCGATGACCCGAGGATACGTCCCTGAGCATGTGTGGCGCGTGCTGGTAGAGTTGAGCTATTTCTTCCACCAGCTTTGTGCCAAGGAGTTATCTCAGGACGTGATTGATGACTTGGAGAAAGTGGCACCTGTGTTGCTCTGCAAGTTGGAGAAGATCTTCCCACCCGGCTTCTTCCTGGCGATGCAGCATCTGATTTTGCACCTACCGTACAAGGCATGAATGGGGGGGCGTGCAGGCCCGTTGGTGCTATACAATTGAGAGATGTCTAAAGATTCTTCGGAAAAAGTGTAGAAATAAAGCCAAAATTGAGGCTTCTGTGGCAGAGGCATTCATTCTAGAGGAGGTGTCAAACTTCACAACAGCATACTATAAGGATGGCCTTCCCAGCGTGCACAATCGTCCCCCACGTTACAACGCGGACGAGAGTTCATCGAACCTCAGCCTTTTCAAAGGGCAACTCGGAAAGGCAAGCGCATCGGGCACCAAGATCTTGCGGCATGATGAGTGGCGCACTATCATGGTGTATGTGTTGTTGAACCTTGATGAAGTGAAGCCTTATGTGTAGTAAGTTCTCAATGAGCTTGTTACATACGCCCTTGTCACTATCCTCCATCTATCGAACCCCCTTATCTCTTGTTTTTTCAGGGAATTTCTGAATAAATACTGGAGAGGGAATAGGGCTCCTTCCCCTCAAGAAGAAGATAGTCTTCTCAAAGATGGTGTGCCCGATTTCATATCCTGGTTCGATACGAAGGCACCGTCTAATTTACCTCGTTCAATCTTTGACATCCCACTTTGCATGCATGTGCAAGTAATGTAACGATCTATCCGGCCTCACCTTGCAGGCCCGCAAGGATGCGGAAATGGATGCTGAGTTGAAAGGGCTCGCCAAAGGCTTCGCCTACAAGGTCAAGTCATTCACCGTTTATGATGTGAATGGCTATCGCTTTCACACAAGAAACTACGAGCAAAGTCGGCCCAATCGGAAAACCACAAATACCGGAGTTCGTATGCCCGGCACCGATGAGCGCGACTACTATGGCATAGTAGAAGAAATATATGAGCTCAATTTTGAGTGTCGCAAAGCTCCTAATCAAGTCGTATTCAAATGCCATTGGTTCGATCATAATGTCATGAGAACAACCCCTGAGATTGGACAAGTCAAAATTCGACAGGATTCTGTCTATCAAGGAGAGGATGTCTATATTGTGGCTCAATAGGCCACACAAGTTTATTATCTCCCATGGGCGTGCCAAAAAGACTCCAATCTTATCGGTTGGTACCTTGTGTAGTTGGTATCGCCGCACGGTAAACTGCCTGTCCCAAACGATGAGGATTACAACTTTGACCCAAACACACGGGAGTTCTATCAACCAGAGGGGCTAGAAGGGAGGTTTGACATAGACATGTTTCGCTGATGGGCATGGAAGTAGACAATGACATTGATCAAGACGATGGAGATGAGGATGATGGAGAGGAGGTGCAAAATGCTAAGGACTTACAAATGCTTGAGCGATTACAGTTAGGCGATGACAATGATGACAACGATGGAGATGAGCCCGATTTACTCGACAATATTGATAGTGATGACGACACCTATGATCCAGCCGCTGCCGATCGTGAAGAATATTTCTAATTCATGTAATACTATATTATTATTGTTATTATTATTGCAATTATGTTTCATTCATTTTGCATCTCTTTATAAGTACTTGTAATTTAAATGTGCTAATTGGTTTACTCTTTGAAATTGCCGGCACTCAACAAAATGCCGGGCGGAAGGCAGGCCCGTCGGGGGTCAACTCCCTCTACATGAGGGAGCGCTTACCACCCCAAGTTGAGGAGGACCCCTTGCCAGAGCTGTCGACGAGGAGGACGAGGAGCGGCCGCCCCCACGGCCATCCGAGGATGAGGGTGCAGCCGGCTCCCACCCCGTCGGTGGACGAGAACGACCAGGCGGTGGGCCTGCACATAGGAGGGGGTGGCACTTCCTCTGACTCGTCGGACCACGGGGAGGTGGCGATAGCGACACCAGGGGGTTCCACTAGCACTGCCTCTGGCTCTACCTCGTTGGGAGTCTACTTGCGTGGGCCCTTGCAGCTCCTGGCGCGGCCGATCCCACTTCACCGGCGCCCGATGATTCGACCCAGCGGCGATAAGTAAGTATTATTTCACTACTATTTCATATGACATGTTGAAAATCGAATTGGAGACTAACAATTCTTCTTAATGACTCTTGCAGCAACTGGGAAGTTGTGTCCAGAATAGGCCGGCACATCAATGGCACCCTAGGCCTTCTGATTCGGCAGCACTACCCTAGCATGGTCACCTACGCCTCGGTGACTTCGCCGCCCTGGATGTGGGACCACTTCTACGCCACCGAGGACAGCGAGTTCGGCACCGTTGCGGCGTGGATCAAGGCCGAGTTCTGGGTGAGTCTTCATCGCACTAAATTGGTCAATACTACGCATTCATTGGTCGTTCTTGAAATAATGAAATGATACATGATGTCTATATGCATCTTCAGGTGCGACGAAGGGTTTGCGGATCGGGCGGCGCGAGTGCAGGACAAGGTCTGTAGGTCCCGACTCTCGGACCTATACCACGAGACGCGGCTCCAGTGCATCATCAACTACAACGCCAATGTCCTTGGTCAGGTGGTGAGGAAGGCCAATGCCAGGACCAGGACACTCACCAAGGAGCAGTACCTCTCGGTAAGTACGAAACTTTAATACTGACTCCTTCCATGAAGAATAGGTAGGCTTCATTTCATCTTCTGACATATCAATAACTTGATGGCATGCAACAATGTCCTGATTGGTGCGCCAGGCACCGCCTCTGCTGGGAGGCCATTGTGGACAGGTGGCTCTCGGAGGAGTGGGCGGAGAAGCACAACATCCGTCAGGACTGCCGCCTGTAGATGGGTGGGGCGCCACACCACCAAGGGAACCGGAGCCTCGGTGCGTACGCCCAGACATGGGTAATCTTCTTTGTGTTTTCATCTTTATTTATTTATTCTAGCGCTCAATTCTCATTACTTGTAATCATTTTTGTGTTTTCCTCGCAGTCCTAGGCGCACCAAGGCCAGGAATGCAACGAGTTCATGGCGTACGCCCTGGCACACAAGGGCAAGGCGACGGCCCCGGAAGTCACCTACAACCCGGCGGATGGGCCCGAGGCGTACACTAGCGTGAGCGTCCATAACAAGCTTAGTGAGTACACCTCGGTGGCCCGTGAGCGCCATGGGGAGGACTTCGATCTGGCCACCCAGCCCTTGGACATAGACCTCTTGATGAGGCTGGGAGGAGGGAAGCAGCACGGTCGGTACTGGATGGCGGACAGCACAGTCGACTCCGCCTCTATTCCCAACCTCGCCGACATTCGAGCAAGGAGCACGAGCTCCTCCCTCCCCATACGCTCTCGGCAGCAGAGCTCACAACAGAAGATGGCGGAACTCTAGGTTAGTACTGTTTTATTTGTCGTTCATTGCTTTTACACATCTACCTTGCCTTTGCATTGCTTAAACATTGCGGGTGGAATGTTGCAGGCCGACTTGCTGAGGTTGGAGGCCCAGCAGGCGGCCTAGGCGAAGGCCCATCGGCTAGAGATGGAGGCTGTACAAGTCCAGAGGGTGGCCGAGACACAGAGGCTGCAGGACATGTTCAGCTTCATGGCGAGCCTTCAGGCCTTGCCAGGTGTGGTCGTGCCCCAGTCGCTGCTCGCTCCAGTTGTGGCTCCTCCTCCTCCTATAGGGACTCCGGTGAGTATATATGGTTATTTATTCCTTTAGCTTGTGCGGCCCTCCTGTAGATACTCATGAATTCGCTTCTCCTTTGTGCAGCAACAGTCGGTGGGTTCGAACCCGACTCCTCAAGGTGGCCCTTCTCCATAGGCCGGGTGGACAACTGGCCCTCCTCAATGTGGCAGTTCACACTCCGGGTGGGGAGGCTAGCAGTAGGTACCGTTTATTTGTTTCTTTTCATGTTGCATGGACTTGTGTTAGACTTAGCCTTATGTTGGACTACTACTAGAGACATATATATATTGTGATGGATATTGTCATGGATGATGCGAATGTATGTGATGGATTATGGACAATGGATTTGTATGTGATGTATTATGGATGGTGGATGTGTATGTGATGGGTTATGGATGTGTATGTGATGGAATATGGATGTGTATGTGATATATCCTGTGATGTGTGTTGATATATATGTGATTTCTTTGTTTGCGCTGATGGAAAGCAAAAAACAAAAAAAATAGCATTTTCCCCTCTTTGCCGAGTGCCACACTCGGCAAAGAGGGCTTTGCCGAGTGCCGTGACCATGGCACTCGACAAAGCTGGGAAGCAGAGACCCAATTTCCCAGCTTTGCCGAGTGCCAGAGCCATGGCACTCGGCAAAGATTTGTTTTTAAAAGAAACAATTTCTTTGCCGAGTGCAAGAGTATGGCACTCGGCAAAGAATTTTCAAAAAAAAGAAAAAGAAAAATTCTTTGCCGAGTGCCGCTGAGGTGGCACTTGGCAAAGAGGCCGTCTGTCAACGAAATATGGTCGGCAGTCCACCGAGGGGGGTGCCCATGGTGGTAGATTATCGGTAGACGGTGCATGTAATCAGGAACCAGATGGTTATAGAGGTACAAGACACAAGATTTATACAGGTTCAGGCCGCCAGTGTGGCGTAAAACCCTACGTCCTGTGCTCTGTTATTTGTATTGATCTGGGGTGGGATCTGTTGTCCTCCCTGAGGAGGACTCCTGCCTCTCCTTATATAGTCTGGAGGAGGAGGGTTACAAGTAAAGTATCCTATTTGGTACTATTACAATATCTAGTACAACTTATAATCTTGCTGTGCACGCCTCGATCTTACGGGCCGGGCCACCTCGGATGGTGCGGCCCATGTACCATCTTGTGGTACCCGAGGGTATATCCCCCACAGCTAGTCCCCGAGCGCCATGTATTCTGATGCGACACGCCATTTTAACCTTCTCCGAACAGTGAGGCTTGCGTTCTTGACATCTCCGACCACCGTTGTCGCCGGAGAAGTAGGTTGTCCGAAGAATGTATGGTGCTCTTAAAAAGAAAGAAAAAGATTTCCGTCCTGGGAAGTGTGCCCACTTATATTTCTGAAAAGAAATGTAAGTGCGTCTTGAAGCATAGCGTCCTTGATCATCAGAGGCGTAGTAGTCGAAAACAAACACATTCACCGCAAGGTAAAGTGTGCCCACTTAGTCCCCGAGCCTGGTAGTAGGTGACGTAAGCACGTGGTGCCAGGGTCTAAAAAGAATTCCCAGTTAAGTTGAGAATCCAATCGTCGTACAGGCGATACGAGATGCACCGGCAGGTGCATCGTACCGATGTAGTCCCCGAGCTTGCTGGAAGGCGAGGTATGAGCCTTGTAGCAAGGTCTAAGTGAGAAAAAAAAATCCCAACTGTATGCGAGTTGCCAGTCACATGTTGTCGAGACGCAAAGTCCCCGAGCCGTGGTCGGAGAGTGGTCGAGGCAGTCCCCGAGCACAGGTCGAGGAGCGAGCGACGAAGTCCCCGAGCCGTGGTCGGAGAGTGATCGAGGCAGTCCCCGAGCACAGGTCGAGGAGCGAGCGACGAAGTTCCCGAGCTGTGGTCGAAGAGTGATCGAGGCAGTCCCTGAGCACAGGTCGAGGAGCGAGCGACGAAGTCCCCGAGCTGTGGTCGGAGAGTGATCGAGGCAGTCCCCGAGCGTAGGTCGAGAAGCGAGCGACGAAGTCCCCAAACATAGCTCAAAATTCCTGCAATATAAATATGTAGAATGGTAGTACATGATGTACAAAATAATAAATTATGGAGAAAAAATCCGCGATGAAGAAATAACGCTCAGCAGTCATGAGCATGATGTGATAAAGCAGTTGGTGCTTTGTAAACATCAGTGTTAATGTGAAGTTTGTGTTTATACTTAATATAAATTGCCCGACCAGTTAGTATGTAGCTGAGTCTCCAGCCCTAGCTAGCCCGTTAACCATAATGTGGGGCGCGGAGCCCGTGCACGTATAGGATGAACAAAGCGTGGCTAAGGAGCCGCTGTCGACCACCCATAACGCAGAGGGCAGGCGCTCGTGCACGTGTTGGGAGGAGCCGGAGACAGGGCCTTTTCTGGAGACATCGAGCGTCAACATGACTGGTCGAGGATTTGCATTAAGTATAGCTGTATGTTATATTTAAGATTGTATACATGGACAAACGTTATTTGAAGAATAATCATGACAAGGACGTTGTGGAGAAACGTCGTAATGAAAATTATATTAAATATAAATATTAGAAGTGTACTTATCTTTGAATAGAAATCCGGTCGACGGTGATGAAGTTGTCCGGTCCTCGAGCTTTTCGGCCTGTTGTGATGGTGGTCGCGGTTGTCATAGCGCCGTTCTTCGTGGCGATCATCATTGCGATGTGGTCTGGTGGTCTGGTGGTCGGAGCTCGGCGGAGCCGCTCGGGACGTGGTCTGGTGGTCGGAGCTCGACGGAGCCGCTCGGGACGTGGTCGACATGGTCTGGTGGTCGGAGCTCGGGACGTGGTCGACGTGGTGGGTGCGCAGCGTCGCCGTAGTAGAGCAGGTGTAGTCAGAGCTGGTCGGAGTCGATCCCTGTGTAGTCGCCCGAGCACAAAGAGTCGTGCACAGAGACGTGACATGTCGCTGCTTGTAGGTTGATGCAAAGGTACAAAATCATGTACGTATAAACGTCCCAACAAGCTTCTTGCGTCGTCATTAAGCATGCATGGTGATGTAGATTGGATCCGTTTATGCAGCTTTTTGACGTGGTCGTTGTGTCTTGACGTTGTGAGTCCAATCTGACTCGTGAACATGATGAAGCAACTCCCGTACAACCGCCCGAGATCGAACGACGCTCGTATGCCTGCTTGTGTAGGAGCACCTTCCCGACGATGATGGCTTATGTGAGCGACTGGATGTATGAGGTCGTCGTCGAGAACATGTCGTTGATATTGAGGATTCCCATCTGATTCGCCGGAAGATTAGTACGCACAACCCCTAAAGGGGACCCCTACCTGGCGCGCCACTGTCGACGAAATATGGTCGGCAGTCCACCGAGGGGGGTGCCCATGGTGGTAGATTATCGGTAGATGGTGCATGTAATCAGGAACCAGATGGTTACAGAGGCACAAGACACAAGATTTATACAGGTTCAGGCCGCCAGTGTGGCGTAAAACCCTACGTCCTGTGCTCTGTTATTTGTATTGATCTGGGGTGAGATCTGTTGTCCTCCCTGAGGAGGACCCCTGCCTCTCCTTATATAGTCTGGAGGAGTAGGGTTACAAGTAAAGTATCATATTTGGTACTATTACAATATCTAGTACAACTTATGATCTTGCTGTGCACGCCTCGATCTTACGGGCCGGGCCACCTCGGATGGTGCGGCCCATGTACCATCTTGTGGTACCCGGGGGTATATCCCCCACATCGTCAGAGTTGACGTCGGTTTTTTTTTGCCGAGTGCTGACGTGACACTCGACAAAGAAACCTTTGCCGACGGGTTCTTTGCCGACTGCTCTTTGCCGAGTGCGGCACTCGGCAAAGCCTTTATCGAGTGTATTTCGGGCTTTGCCAAGTGCCGCAGGCACTCGGCAAATTGCCTGTTTTCAGTAGTGAGTGGACATGGGCCCCTAACGGTGGCCTGGATAAACAGGCCATGAAGGCCGTACCATATGCGGTGGAGTACCAGCGCCATAAACGAACGAGGGTGAACGACGAAACGGAAAAGATTACTTCCCTGGTACAGAACACAGTTCGCATAAATAAACCCAAACGGGTAATATAACCTCGATCAAGCAAGCTTAAACAAAGACACCTGAGCCCGTAATACCAAACGGGTAATATAACCTCGATCAAGCAAGCTTAAACAAAGACACCTGAGCCCGTAATACCAGCCGGGCTTGGTTGCGCGAGCCTGTAACTCTAGTTTTGGAGGGCGAAAGGGTTGGTCAACTTGAGGTTAGAGAGAGTGCATCCTTATATTTGGCACACTTGACTTGGGCCGATCACGTGGGGTTTATTATGGTTGGGGTGAAACAAAACACCCTAACGCCCCGTTCGTTTGGAGGAATTTGTGAGAGAAAAACACTGTTCCGGATGAAAAAAGATGCAGATCTAAGCCAAGTTTAAGGGCACGCGAACAGGGCCAATGGCACGTCATGAAGCTGTCATGACGAGCCCTAATGTTTGGTGTCTGGTTCTGCATTGTTATCCTCGGTTGCGAACCCATTTTTTTCTTTGTACCTTTTTTTTCTATATATTTATTAGTAACTGACAAATCATAATTGCTATCCTCGGCGGCCAATTTATATCTATCAAATTGTAAACTTCGAAAGTGTTGGTACATTGGGTTTTCAGCAATTTATATCTTCTAGGCTCAAAAACTATTATCCTCAGCGGCCATCGACGCCCTAACCTTACCATAGAGCCAGCTACAAATGCAAGCGTCGACCTGGATCCAGTCGCGGGGTGGTGCCGTCAATGTGATCGATGGAGAAAACCAAATTTGGTGCAAATGGAGCAGGAGAACTGCTCCCACTTGGTGATGTTGGGGAGTTTGAGTTCCAAGATGATGATCGGAACATGCGTCTTGAAAAAATAGCGCCATAAAATCCTAAAATAAATCTAGAAAAATAAGAGCACTTGTGTCAAGTCGGGGACATGAACCCGAGTGGGCAAGTTCCATCACAAGAAACCCAACCAGCTAGAGTTAAGCTCAGTTTGCCCATAATTTTTATATTAGCCATATGTATTAAAAAGTAATATTTAATTAATGATCATATGCTGCACGCATATTACTTCCTCCGTCCAAATATCGTCGTCGTTTTAGCCTCATGCAGAGAAACAAGGAAGTATAAATAAATTGTTTCGTTTCTTAAGTCCTTCCGTCAGAACTCAAGAACCTAAGCTTAATCGCCAATAGCGCAACTTGGACAAGGTCCAACGTACGACGTGTCGACGCCATACCTTACCTAGCCTTGCAATTTGCTACGGGAACTTGGACATGCATGCATGGTCCAACGTACGACTTCTTTGGCTACCCTCGAAAAGGCTACGGCCAATCTCTATGTTCCTCTGTTTCTAGTTGTCGTTGAGAGCTGAGTGCATCTCGCTCCTAGTAATTAACGTTGGTAGCTTGCTACCCTCTTAATGAAATACACGCTTGAAGCTGTGTTAAATAAAAACCTAGCCTTGCAATTTGCTACGGACTACAGAATTTGCTTAGCCCTCTGTCTCCCCCGCTCCTCCCGCTGAACCCTGCAATAATGGATCCAGTAAGCTTCGCTGCTGTTGGCTGGAGCATACGAGCTGTAGGTTGGGTCATCTCGCCGATCATCTCTAAGCTGATCCACAGATGCTGCTCCTACCTCGGCTTTGACGCATCCAAGAAGCTGGAACAACTTGGGCCAAAAGTGTTACTGCTGG
This sequence comes from Miscanthus floridulus, assembly GCF_019320115.1. NCBI lineage: Eukaryota > Viridiplantae > Streptophyta > Magnoliopsida > Poales > Poaceae > Miscanthus > Miscanthus floridulus. The sequence goes on from NC_089583.1 coordinate 15,924,616, forward strand.
AGAGGGTGATGGAAGTTGTTGAGAGAAGCTCTTACAAGGATTGTTTGGAGAAGTTGTGCAAGGATCTTAAATCTGCTCTCTATGAGGCTGAAGACATTGAGTATCACCGTCACGAGAGGAAGGTTCGAGACGACAAATTGAAGTCAGACGAGAGAGCGCCTGGAAGAAGAATTCGCTGGTGTCGTTCAAGACGACAAAAGATCAGGTCCTTTCTTCTTCCCCTTAAACTTGAATGTGTTTCGATTGCTCTGATCCGGATTCAGGTCTTCAATATTCTTGTGCTGTCGTGTAGCTACGGGTGCCATTAGGACTTCGGTTATGATCTAAAGATCCGGCTAAAGATCCCGTGTTGTTAGCGGTGGTTTGTAGGAGGGAGGGGAGAACGTATGCTATGCTTCCATGCCAATATATTCTTCCATGCCCCCAAGCCATCAAGTGACTAAAATCAATTAAAAAAAGAGTTAAATGCACCAGATATCCATTAACTCATGTTAGGATTTCAGTTAGATCCATCAACCCTAAAAAGTGATTTTTGAATCCATAAACTTTTTAAGTTGTCCAACACAGGTCTATACCGTTTCTTTTGCCTTCTCTTGACCTTAGAATGAACTTCTGGATCTATGAACTTTTTTTAATGGTTTATCGCAGGTCCATATCTCTTTATTTGTGTAGGGCTGTGACGCCTAAGGGGGGCTTAAATTAGGTAATTTAAAATCTATTTTTAACTATGACCTCTAATTTCAACCTAGGCAAAACCTATGCAATAAATAAATTATCTAGATGTGCAACTAAAGTTTTGCTAGGTGTGTTGCTATCTCTACCGTAAAAGAGTTATGCAACCTAAATACTAATCCTATCAACTACTTATCAACTAAGCTAGGAAGGTAAAGCATACAACCAAGGTACACAATGTAAATGCGGAAGCTTAATTGAGATAGCGATACAAACTCTCGGTGGACAACTCTGGTATTTTTACCGAAGTACCAAAAAACGCGTAAACTTCCTCTTAGTTCTCGTTGGAGCCCCTCATAAGGGCCAAGCTCCCAATTGGGTAACTCCGTGGATAGCCCTAGGTCTTCCCCACGCGCAAGTGGATCTCCGGAATAGTCTCTCCGGGACCGCCACTACTACACAAACTTTACTAGAGGCGGGCGTTTTCGGTTTTCCGCGGCGGGCAAAGCCGTCCGCCGCGGCCTAGAGGCCACGGTAAATCGTGGCTTAACCGCGGCGGGCGGCCTTGCCCGCCGCGGTTAATCGATTTACCGCGGCGGGCGGTGTAACGTGCCCGCCGTGGTAAATATACTTTTACCACGGCGGGCATGTTAGGATGCCCGCTGCGGTTAATCATTTAAAAAAAAACAAAAAAAAACAGGAGCCCGCCGGCGAGCCCGTTCTCGAGCCCACTGGCGAGCCCACCGGCGACGGATCCAGGCTTCCCACGGCAGCCACCACCTCGCCAGTCGCTCGCAGGGGACCACGCCGACACCTCCTCGTGCCTCCTCGTCCCTCCTGCAAAAAAAAAAATTTCATTTTCAAATCAACTGCCATAGACAGGTGGGTCACCCATGTCGGCACAGTGCCCCGCGCTCAACAGCGACGACCGCGGGTTTGACCGCCGATATCTCGCCGCCGGTGAGGTTGCCGGCGATGGCGAGGGTACTACCATGTTCCCCACCTCACCGCGTGTCGGTTGGTGGTACTAGCTGAACTAAAAACGGCTTGGTCCGAGCTCGTCGCCGGCCATGGCGGCCACGACGGCGCAGCTGCGTTACGCCAGCGAAGTAAGACCATCAACGGTTAATCGAAAGGCTCAGGAAGACTCAGTAGCTCACCCCAAACTCGCTCGAGTTGAAGGATGAACCGGAGGAGCAACAGAGAAGCTTGTCGACGAACAAGGCAAACACGGCGGCGTTCCGGCGTCGACGACGGCTTTTTGGTGGCTGCAGTGGATGAACGGATCAACCAAAAGGACACAGAGCACCATGACAACACGACGAAGCTGGAGCTATGCTTAGCAAGGGCAGAGATGGACCGTAGAGTGCTGGTCACGGAGAGGCGAGCTCGTCGGTGATGCGGCCGGCCGCGAGGAAGAACGGCGACGCGCAGCGTTTCCCAGCGAAATCTAGCTTCTAAGACTAGTCGGCTAGTTTCGCAAGGAGCAGGCGGAGCAGTGACATGCTTGGCTGAGACTGGGAGAGGTCTACGGCGACGGTGCGAGCTCGTTGGAGCTGGGCGGTGCTGACGGGAAAAACAGAGGAGAGCAGGAAGAGCGACGACGACGTTGTCCCGGCTTTATAACGCGGCCAATGGAACACGGAGACGACACGCAGCAGCATCCCCATGCCAGCGCGAAGCCAGAGATGGCCACGGACGCGCCTGGAAGACGGTGGAAGCTCACCGACGGTGAGGTGTCGGCCTGCTTTCACTGTTCACTATATTTACCGAATTGCCACTCAATCCATTTCTCAAATTACTCTCAAATTTGTAAGGTAACTCAAAAATCTCCAAAAATAAAAATTGTTCCAAATTCAAAGTTCTACAACTTTGCTTTAATAACCATACTCAAATTATGTCTACATTTTAAAATGCAAGTTTAAAATCAAAAGGGGACACTTTAAGAATTTATCCCTATTCAAATTACTTCAAATTTTATATAACAACTTTGAAAACTCTAAAAACCAACTTTGTACACATTGACAAGCTCTACACTTTCTCTTTTAGGGTCAACCCCAAAATGTGCTTAGATTTTGAATTAGGTTTTCTAGGTAGAATTAAATGCTGGAAATTAGGGTTTTAGAAATCCAATTCAATACAAAGGTTTTGAACTTGATTATCCATACGAGTTAACACATATCATCATAAAAATAAACTTGTTTTAGTGAATGCATATCAAAGTTTTCACTAACACAAGAATGATGTGCAATGCATATGATGACATGGCATGTTTTAGGGTTTAAAACACCAGAGGTGTTACAAGCAGGCTTCTAGCCGAAGTGACCTAGATCTCATTCGTCATGGTGGTGGAACTGCAGTGACTCGACGTGGCGGCGGGGTTAGCTGTGTACCGGTGCCATAGGACCTCCGTTGCCAGCGCTTTGGCGGCCACCAGGCTTTCTTTGCTCTTTCATGACCGACAAGACCTCCGTTGCCACCAGGCTTTCTTTGCTCTTTCGACACTCCTTCATGCAGACACCGCTAGGTATGACCCCATTATCCCCATGCCCCTTCAACTTGATATTTTCCATCTGATGAAGTTACACAGGGCAGGCGGACTTCGGTTGATTTTTTTATCTGATATCTGATGCTGCGTGCATTGGTATGGTGAAGTTGCAGCTTTCCGAGCCTAACTTCCATGGAGAATCTACACAGTCAACGACCGGGACCCTGGTACCTAACCTATTTCTGTTTGTATGCGTTAGTTCTCATCTACATCTTCCATTAGTTTTCATCTACATCTTGCTTGGATACCTGGCTTTGAGATGAAGGATTAGCCAGCTCAAAGTAGACATAAACATTGACTCGATCTTGATGCAGTTGTACAACTGAAGACCGAATAAAATAGATAGGGTGTTATACCCTGAATTCTGATGAGTTTATTACTGGTGAGCGAACCTGTATAATACAGACAATGGTACTATATCATTTATCTCTTTTGTAATTCTCGAATATAAAACTGAATCTTCGTGTCCATTGAGTTAAATTATGTTTATGAACCTAAAACTTTTCAGGCCTATGCTCAATTTCAGACAATATAAAACTAATTGGAGAGTTTGATTCAAATAAGAGTATAGCAATAGTCTAATTCATGTTTTTTCTGCCCCGTGCATCAATTAAAACAATAAATATTCTAATCTCAGCAGCTCATTCAATCGACATGCACACAAGCGGCCATGGTTCGCCCCTTGCCGGCAGTACCCCTCCCTGCTCATCCCTATTCTTGATCTGGCAGGAACCTTTCAGTCTTGCATAGGTACAGGTTCACGTAGAGGTCATTTCAGTCTTAATCATTCAGAGAAGAAAACCTTTTCTCTGTTGTCTATTTTTAAATGGGTGCATATCCTAATAATTGTGCTGCAGCCGTGGCAATGGCCGATGGACCTGCCACGAGCCCACGAGCTGCCACAAGCCCTCAACGAATGTATAGCCCACGTGTAGTAGTGTTTAGGCCCAAACGTAACCACCGTGGACAGTTCAAGATCCTTCTGGCCCGTTCGGCTGCCCTTGCCCTGGTCGTGCATCCTTCTTTCCCACGCTCCAAGAAAGAAAACCAGAGACGCCCGCTGTCCGCCTTCCCTCAAATCCATTTGTTTCCCACGGCGCAAGAAAGAAATAAAAAAATAGTAGAATACGCGCGCCCTCCGTGCACATGGATAAACAAAATATGGCTGTTATAGAGAATGTGTCCACCCTGTTAGTGAATCCCATCCTGCACTGATGCGTTTCTTTATTTGTTATTGCCTCCAGTGCTTGTGTGATCTGAAATCATGCCTCTTTAAGAGTCTTGGATAGATACGTGCAGAGGCTATGTGATGCGTGTTAGGATCTCTAGCTAATGCAAGGCTTAGCTCCTTTTATCTCTTTATAAAATTTATTCCCTCTACTTCTTGGAGCATGTAAATCCTAAAAATTTCATGGCCCTGTTTGGATTGGATTTCTGGAGGCTACACAACTCCAATAATAAATCATAAACCAAAAATTATTTCTAAAGCATCATGATAGTAACCAAAACATGATCTCATTTTGGTGGTTTGATTTGCATCATGATCTATCACCGTTTACTATGGTTCAAATTTTGTTGGCATGTGGCCACGCACGGGCATCAAATTTGCGGTCATGTATGCTAACAAATTAACAATGTAGGTGTTGTAGTTATTTCAGAGGCCTCACATGACGTCATCAAGATAACAGGACAGAGACACAGAGCACGCGGACAACTTTAAATCTTTAATTACTTGCCGATCTCCATAGAATAATAGTATATTATGTTCAGACTGACTAATGTCATCCTGTATATTTTTCATGATTTTGGTTTCTCAGTTGCCAATATGGGTTCTGACTATCGGTCGCTCAAAAGAAAGAGGGTGTACGCTGACTTGCCGCCTGCAATCACTGATACACACATCTACAGGTAACTACGTTACATTTATCTTGTAATTGATCGAGGCAATCATTTTCTGTCAACATAGGTTTACTCGTGTGTTTTATTATTTTGATTGACACGGACGGGATTGTAGATGGGTTGAATTCCATGAAGTGGGAATGGAACACACATCTTCCATATGGGATGTGAGTGCCATGGTTTTTTGAAAAGGCAACTTACGACATCACCATGGTGATACATATTTGCGTGTAATTTTGAAGGATGAGCAGGTGCATTTTGAGCTCATCTTTTTGGACCATGTCTAATTTTTTTTCTACAGACCATTGTTATCTATTTGTTGGATCTAATATTCTTACAGGGAACCAAAATGGAAGCGGTTGCGTACGGCAACCAAACCATGAGGTTCGACCGTTTGCTTCGTGTACGAGAATGTTATGACTTCATGAGAGTTGGCTTCGCGCCTACTCGTATTGGCCCTTTGGGCTACGTCTTCCGTTTATGTGCCGACTACTTTGTGGTTCTATCTCCACAAAGTATGGCTAATGCACCACCGAGAGAGCTATGGATTTGTCAGTGTCCTCGTACCTTTATGGAATTCAAGGATGTATACGCTCAAGCTGAGTACTTTTTTGCAGGTATACCTCATACGCCTATATTTAAAAATACATAGTTAATTGTTCATGCTCATATTCCATCAATAACTATTGTTTGTGTTTGTAGATGTCATTGGTATAGTTGTGCATGTGTCTAATATTCGAGGAAGGGATGACGTGCGGATGCGACCGTATAGATATGTGATGCTGATGAATGAAAGGTACTTAGAATGAAAATTTTATCATTGCTCCATGCTATCATTTTTTTATTATTTGATGCTAATCAATTTTGTAACTCGTAGGTACCACTGCATCATAATAACCGTCAAGTATACACACATATGCCGTCACTTATCGGAATGGCGGCAAGCGGCATCAGAGTTGCGTATTTTAGCTGGTCTCCATGTACAAATGAATAGAAAGAGAGGTATTGTATCACTGATGTCCTCATATGTATTGACTAAATAAAGTATCAGTTATTACATTTTTTTTGCTCGTGCATGATAGACGGAGTGACCACTACCGACGATTTCAGCGAATTGGTATACAGTCCTATTTGTAATCAGGCGCATGATTTTCAAAGTGAGGTTCTTTTGGGGTAATTCATTGATTTAATTTATTGACTATATTTTTTATTTGTTTATAGGCCTACGCAATCGTCTGCTTGTTGATAAAGCCAGACGTCATCGAGTTCAAGAATTTGCTAAGGATACCGTGTCGCGTCTCATAGATTTAGAGAACTAAATAATATTAAAATTATTTACACGCTTATGACATACACTTTGAATAGATGATGGACATGAATTTAGTTTAATATAATAGTCATTTTGTGTATTTTCATTGGTCAAATAGGTTCAAAATATATGGATTGAGTAATGTTTGTCTGACATATTTGATTGCTTCGTTTAGTTTGTAATATCGGAGACTTCTTGTCGATATAAAATATTATTTTAGCCGTATCACGGAAATGTCTATATAGTAGAGTTTGTGAGCCTGCGGTGCCGTGCTCTTAGTGACTGTTAATTTCACAAACTTTACTTTTTGCATTAAATGTCAGTTCAATGTCTTACAATATTGTTATCTTATCGTGTGATCCATGTGTTTTTAATACAAAAGTTTAGTTGTTCCGTAGCAACGCACGGACACGCTACCTAGTACCTAATAAAGTCTGTAAGCTTTCCTATCCGATCAACAGCCTTGGGTGGAGTGGATTGATTCCAAGGTGTACGTGAGCCATTTCATTCTGTGTTATATTTGCCTTTTGATTTGTTTGTATGTGAATTGAGAGTGAAAAGCTGTTGGAAGTACTCAAGTGTACCACTTGTTTTCTAAGGTTTGTAATAATGTGAAACAATGAATGCAGGATTATTTGTTTATATCAAATGGTCTGTAAAAACGTGCAACAATGAGCACTTCGCTTGTTTCATTCATGTATGTGTAATTGACTGGATTTCTGTGTTCTATTGGTTGCAGTACTGCAGAATCATCAACACTGAATTTATTTGTTTCCCATGGTTAGTTAATTACTTAGTTATATATATATATATATATATATATATATATATATATATACACACACACACACACACACACACACTCTGGAAAATCAGCACTCGCTGGATAAATTTTCGCCATGTTTAGCCATGACGTGATATCCTACTATTACTAATTAGAGGCTCCAACGGAGGTACCACGTTAATGCTCACCAGATGCGTTAAGAAAAAAGATAAATCCTAGAAATTCTCACAATAATCAGAAACATCTAGCCTTTGATTTGCTAGACTCTAATCATCATCAACGATAATAGCCATTAGATTTATTGTAATTTATTAAGAAAATTACCCACCACTACCATTATAAAAAATACATAAAGTAACCCCCTAATTTTGCATGTAAATTACCCACCTTTGCTATTACAAAATATAATTCAAAATAACCTCCTATATTTTTATATAAATTACCCACATATGTCATTATAAAAATAATCAAAATATCCCCTAAATTTGCATCTAAATTACCCACATTAGCCATTATAAAATATAATCTGAAATAACCCCTAGCATTGCGTCCAAATTAACCAGCTTGGTCATTATGAATGATAATTTAAAATAATCCTCTAACTTTGTATCTAAATTAGCCACTTCTAGGCTAAAAAAAACCCTACGTCTACCATTATGAAAGATAATTTGAAATAACTTATAATGCATTTATAAATTATCCACCTTTATTATTATGAAAGATAATGCAAAATAATATTCTAAGTTTACATTTAACATATTCATACATGTCGTTGTGAAAGATAATTTAAGGTATTAGCTTTATATTTGTGTGTACCATAGCCACTATAAAAATAAATAAATAAAATATCTAAAATCTACATGTAAATAGTAATATATTATTAAAAAAATAAATCAATATTCATAAAAGTACAATACATATATATTTCTAAATACTTATATAATCTTGAAATAAAATAATTATAATGCTATGTTCCACCATGTATATCAAATAAACATGTATATATTAGAATAAGTATTTATTTTAACAACTTATGAAACATGAAAAAATGTTCACCTAACAAACCATGAAGCAATAACACTTTATATTAATACTCCATGATAATAAATTTTATAAGTTATTATTTTAAATAAGTGTATACATCTTTACTAAAATAGTATGGCATATCAATATTATTAATTAAAATTTACGCACTCTATAATATATAAATAATACTACACATATATTACCGTGATATAAAAAAATCCAACATATTTAGTATTGGGATAAAAGCAAGTTTTAATTTATGTGGAAAACAATACTACTAGAACCTGGACTCTTTTTAATAAAAAATAATTTGTGAATAAAAGATAAAGAATACTAGAATTTCTAATTAACATGTGAAAAAATTGCAACAACTTAACTAAAGTTGAAAGATAAACTTTAGATTTACGAAATTGAAAAAGGATTGTATCATGAGTTTGTATATCTTAAGACTAGATTTCAACTAAATACATACTCCTATCACACTACAAAAAAAGATAAATACTAGAAATTCTAACTAGAGGTACCATTAGAGCCTGCATGTTAATCCTCTCAAGACTTAATAGGAAAACAAAAGATAGATCCTAGAATTTTTTATAAAAATTAGAAACATTTTACCATCAATTAAGTATAACCTAATTACCATTGATAATAACAATAGCTACCGGATCTATTCTATTTTTAAAATAATCATCCACTTTTGCTATCGTGTAAAACAATATAAACTAACTTATGACTTTAATTTATATTACCCACATATGTCGTTAAGAAACATGATCTAAAGTAGACCTAAATTTGCATTTAGCTGATGTCCTCTTATTATGATTGATTACATAACTTAATTTTCATCTCATTATTAGAAAAGTTAAATACCCCCTCAAATCTGCATCTAAATTATCAACATTACCTATTACAACAAATTTCTTTAGATAACAAGAGCATATATATGTTGAAGAATATACTCAATGACTTAAAATCCTTATTTTTAAAGAAGTGCAAAAAGGAGAGTTAATGAAAGATACAATAAGTACAAGAGTTTCAACGTAACTTGAGGAGAGAGAAAAAATTCTATAGCAATCAATAAGAATAAATTTTGAAAATCAAAATTTAGATTTATGACTTCAGAATATACATGATGCAACAAGAGCTACCATGATTAACCTTAAGGTTTCAAAGTAATTTCATATTTAAAATATATAGAGGTGTCATGCAAAGAAAAAATTATGAAATTTCCTTTAAAAAATAGTAATTAATGAGTTTATGATAACTAGATGTAGACTATAAAGTATCTATTATGTCTATTATGTTAGAAAATAAACAAAGAAAAAATTTACAATTTAGTATAATTTATTTTTTAATAAGTTATATGTACTCTATCTATTACAAGACGTTTGAGTTTTCTAAATACATAGCTTTTGCTATACACTTAGATGTACTATCTAGATATATATTAAAAACAATATATCTAGAAATGTCAAAACCTCATGATTTGAAGTGAAAAGATTATTAAATAATACATAATATTTATATCTCCTAAAAGTCTAGCCCGTGCGAGAGCACGGGTTGATGGACTAGTGCTAGTGTAATAATCAATGTCACCGAGTGTTTGAGCAGTGATAGTTGGTAATGCTGGGGCTAGTTCTACATTCTGAATCTCGTTTTACGGTCATGTGATCGGAGGAAATGAAGACGCTGCAGCTCATCACCAGCGACTTGAGTGATAATAAAGGGGTTTCTGTTTCGTTTAGTGTCCTTCGTCTTCTTTCGATTCTAAACTAAAGTCTACAGAACAATTACAAAATTTTTTTGATAACTCGACGGGAGGGGAGAGAATCCCCCACCTGGTAGATATATTGATTGTGGCCCTCAAATAGCCAGGTAGTTTACAAACATTTTGTTTCGAGCCTGCTTATTACATAGCGTTTGCCAAAATGGAGCACCAGTTCGAGGCAATAGCTGCATCCTCACGCGGCAGTCGAGCAGCCCACAGATAAGCTTCTGATTTGCAAGCAGCTAGGGTGGCCGTCAGAGTAGTCCTTTCGTTTCTGAAAACGATGTTGTTGCGCCGCTTCCAGATGTGCCAACAGCACAATAGCAGGAATGTGCTAAAGTGTTTACGTGGTATATGATTCGGTGCCTGAATTCCTTTCCACGCTTGAACTGGCCACTGTTGGTCTGTTGGAATTTGCAGAGCATTCCAAAACTGTGCAGCATGTGGACATCCGTGTGCCGTGGTTTCTTCAGCGGCGTTGCACACTTCACACACCGAGTCTTCCACTATACCTTTCCTGTGTAGGTTTGATCTGCATTGTATCCTGCCCTGAGATAGCAGCCAGGCAAAGAAGACGAACTTCGCCCAGGCGTCGGGCCTGGAGTTAGCACTCTTGATTGCCCTGTAGATCATTGAGGTGTCCAGTTGTCCATTTCTTTTGGAGAGCGCACTCTTGCGTTGATTCTTCCCCTGGCTTAGGCCTCGTTTGGAACGGAGGAAAACCAAAAGAAAAGTAGAGGAATTGAATCCAGAGAAAAGGTTTAGAGAATTACTGTTTGGAATGGAGGAATGAATCCCTGTGTTCCAAAGGAAAGGAAAGCTCTCCTTCACAAAACGGAGGAAATAAAACATCCACCGTGAGCTCTGGTTTTCGTGTATGCCCGAGGCACAGACAGAGAAGAAGCAATTAACATGTTACTTCCTGTGTTTTCCTGTGTTATGGATTCCTGCGTTCCAAACACCCCTTCTAGTTATTTTCCGCGTTTTTCCTTTCCTCTGTTTTACCACTACACACTCACTCCATTCCTGCGTTTTTTTCCTATTCCCGTGTTTTTTATTTCTGCGTTCCAAACATGCCCTTAGCGTGTGATTCCCCATGAGCTCGTTGACCTGACGGAATTGATCAAGGGCTGCAGCTGAACGACGCAAAACGAGGGAAGTCTCCAAGTTTCCTTCATACACCTGTTTCACCGAAATCTCTTGCTTGATACAATGGCTATAAAGTTCCGGGAATCTCTCAGCCAGGGAGTCATCCCCGTCCCAAACATCGTGCCAGAAGGATGTTGAGTTTCCATCGACAAGGCTGACTGTTGTGATGGCCCTGTACACAGGTAGCAGTGATCTGAGCATGTCCCAATGGTGGCCATGCAGGCTGCCAGTTAAGGAAGCAATACAAGCATTTTGCTTAACCCATCTCGCCAGGAAGAAGCTTTCCTTGGAGTGCAGCTTGTGGATCATTTTCAAAAGTAGGCACGTGTTCTGTATGCCAATATCTTTCAGTTCTAGGCCGCCCCTTTCCTTTGGTTCACAAACATCGGCCTGTTCGGCAGCCCTGAATTAGCTGTCTGGAGCTGGGGCCAGTCACTAGCCATTCCCAGCATGTTTAAAACGGTTGATTTCACAATTTCAAATTCAAACGGATTATTGGCACCAATAACAAGTGGTTTTCATATAATGGCGCCAAACCACAATGCACATAAGGTTGTTTACAACACATTTGTAATCCGCAATTCACAGTTAAACAAATTACAGGTGTACATACCCTTATACTGCAAATACCTAACAGTTACATCCTAACAATTACAATTACCTAACAGTTGAATTACCTAACAGTTTACAACACAACTGCAATCCGAAATTATTTACAAAACATAAGGTTGACATTACATCCTTATACATGCAACAACAAATTACAACCTTATTCATCCTACCTAACAGTTAGACAACCTTCAGAACTCCATACATTCAACCAACAATTCACAATCCATTTGTTCCATCCATACAACACAAAGATCATATACTACAAATACCACAGTAGGCATATATGCAGCACAAGCATTGTAGTATTCATAATCCCACTAACCAAAATGCACGCATACCTACAACCTGCAGGTGCACATACATCGCCCGCCTTCGAGCTACTCGTGCGATCAGTACCCATTGTCACTCATAAATAAATCCGTAACTACCTAAGTCAAATTGAATTACTAAAGTAGCTGCATTACCTCAACTTTCCTAAATCAGATACCACTCCACACAACCGTAGATATGAACTCCCTAACTGCAGAGGTTTGGGTTCCCTGATTTAGCTCAACCCATTCCGACAGCTCATACGAAGGTGCATCGGCTCTGTACTTAAGCAGCCACAAGTAATTTTCTAATGCAAAGCATGAAATGATTATCATAGCCTGCTTCTTCCTACGGCAGTACGGCACCCCTTTCAGAATATGCCAACGTTCTTTCAAGCCCCCAAACCTCCTTTCGATGACATTTCGCAGCTCCGCATGAATGTAGTTGAATTTTTCCTCCCGCTGCAACCGATGCAAATCTACGTCCCTAAAATCGTTCATATGATACATTGTGTTTCTGAACGGAGTCATGTAACCTTGCATGTCCATGTAACCCGCGTCCGCCAGGTAGTAATGGCCTACAAGAAATGACTACAGATGACCAATTAGTCCTACTGAATGAGGAAATACAACACAACAGATGCCATTGTGGTTTGTACTCACAACAGAAACACCTAAAGACAACTCTGGACTATGAATACAGCAAAAAATATGTAGTACCAGTTGCATCAAACTGACTTATACTGATCCAAAAGGTACCAACATCTAGGTATCAACAGAATAATCTTCACCACACATATATTACTGCACAATTAGATAGTGTACAAATTCAGATCAAACCATTCCAACAAGACCACAGTCTTGACCTATTTGCACAAATAACCAATCCAATTGCATAAGCTACTGTGTACCAGCATGTACTTAGAATACACAACAATACCTTTGCACCACTAGTAATACTTATATTCATGGTAACCTACGCAACTATTGTCATACACAAGGAGTGGGAAAGTGGCAACTGTTGAACCATTAGCATTTCATCCAATCATCTCAGGCAGTACATGATCAGAACAAACAACAAGCAATCAAGGTCCTTATAACCTATGCAAGCATTGTCATACACAAGGCTATATTTAAGCACTGCCAACTAAAAATCAGTACCAACACGACGGAATTTTTTTTTTGCCAGGCATCATGAACCTGCTGGGGGATGCGGGAACCAACCGTCGTCCTGATAGTCTTTTAACACCGCCATGTCATGACATGCCCCCGCCTTTCCGGCCTCCACGTATGTGAAACGGCTATCCATATCCACGATGTCACGAACATTAATTATTGTTTCGCCTTTTCTATTGAAGAAATCAGCCTTTGCTTCACGGTTAACCTCAACATTTATATACGTGTCATCTATAGCACCTATGAATCCATCAAACCATGGTGCATGTGCAGCAAGTTTCTGGCTTACACGTGCGTACTTCCTATCTGCGGGCACTAGGACAGTCTTTGCCCACCTATTCATGACCTCTACAACTGCTGTTAACTTTCTGCTAACTGTATCTAAAGACCTTTTAAACCTATGTTTGCACTCTCTACTGATAGATTGGTGGGCACAGATCCGGATGTACATGCCTAAAGTTTCTACCGAGGTACACTTATCTGTTAATTGCTCAGTATCATGCGTGCGTCCAGATGTACATGCCTAAAGTTTCTACCGAGGTACACTTATCTGTTAATTGCTCAGTATCATGCGTGCGTCCATGCGTGCGTGCTCGCGCTCGACCGCGCGTCAACACGGGCAGACCCGCGCCGGCCGTGCCGCGGAAAACGCCGCCGCCGATCGAGAGTAGTCGAGTTGAGCGGTGGAGCACACACGCGCGGGGCCGTGTCGCGCGCGCCAAAGTTGCGGTGGATTTGCCGGCCGGCCGGCCGGGGCCCTCCGCCCTCAGCCTGGCGCATCAAATCCGTTGGTGTTTCCGAGGGAGATTTCCCTCTGTAAAGACGAGTTTTGGACGGTTTGTCTTTCCTGCATCACACGACTGTTCTCTGTTCACGGTATCCCTAATCCCTTTTCAAATCGAAAGTACCTGGAATAAAGGTTTCATCACAGCACAGACCTGTTCAACAAACGTAAAATGTGCCGCGTGCCGGTCGGGGCCACTCCACACGCCATCGCGGGCGATCCTTGACGTGTATTTGTGCAAAACCAAAACAGTTTTAGACTGTTCTAGAAAATTCGTCAGGGTGAATAATTCTTACTTTACGACACGAGAAACGTCCTCGGAGGAATTATGGAGGAATGTGGAGGAATCAGGATGAATCTGAAGAAATTTGTGAGAGGAAAATACTGTTCCAGATGAAAAAAGAAGCGGATCAAGCCGGGTTTAAGGGCACGCGAACGGGACCAGACAGATTACGAGCGCTATCCCCCCTGTCGTCGGCGACGGCGGCAGCAGTATATGGCATTCAAATCTTCGGGGTAGATGTACGTCAGAGCAATTAACACATGAGTGATACGATCTAATGGCCCCGTTCGCTTGCCTTAAAATCCGGCTTGTTCATCTTCTTTTTTCAGCCGGAACTGTGTTTTTCTCTCACAACAATTCAGCCAGAACAGTATTTTGGCTTGTTTTTTCAACCAAATTCAGTCAAACGAACGGGGCCAATGTGAGGGTAATTATGCTCAGTATCAGCACAATGATCAAGTTAGGAGTACAATCTAATGCGAGGGTGACATTTGATACTTGTTGGCAAAAGAATGGAGTAATGGATGTCGTTGTCGAATCTATGAGTCATACTGACCTTATTGGATAACAGAATCAATGACAAAACCAAGCAAAAAGTCAAATCTGGTCAGCGTAATCAAGATGAAAATAACTAGGCCGTGGAGCTCAGCTCCGCGAAAGTAAGGAACGGTGGATCCAGAAAACCTACAAAACAGCGACTAAGATACGGGAAAACAAGAAGCAGAGACCGTGCACCGCAAACCCTAAATCCGAAAAACCTACAAAACGGCGGCGGCGTGGCTTGGTTTTTACCTTAATGCAGCAAGTCGGCCGGGTCGTGGCGATGGAGGCGGTGCGCCGAGGGGGGAGAACTGCAATACCTTGCTGCTGGCAGTCGGTGAGGACGAAGGTGGGTTGGGGGAGGGAGGCGTAGCGCAACGTCAGCTTGGCTCTCGCCGGCGAGGTTCCGCAGCACGGCGTAGAGAGGCGGGCGGGAGCCGACCAGATCACCACCGACGGGGCCCGGCGACGCAGCGCAGATGACCGCTGGGACTCGCGCGGAGAGACGGCGACGAGCGGCGCCTGTGCGGGGAAACCCTAGCCGCCGACGCGAAGGGGAGAAGATGAGGGATGGCGCCGCACGCTGGGGGTTCGGTGGCTTATAACCAGCCGTTCAACTGGGGCTGGCCTGCCAAACCGCTGGACTGATAAGCCCAATACCAGCCAACCCAGCCAGCCACATTCAGCCCTACCGAACAGGCTGCATGTTCCCAGGCCACTAGGCATTTTGCCCCACTAAAATCAGCAGAGCCTGACCAGAGAAATGAGCGCCGTCATTTGTCGATTTGGTCAATTATCCCAGGTGGGATTGCTAAGGCCCCCATGGCATATATTATCTGACTGTCCAGCACTGAGTTCACTAATGTTGCTCGGCCCATTTGGTTCAGCAGTGATGCTTGCCATCCGGCAAGATACTTGTCACACTTGTCTATCTGCGGAGCAAATGCAGAGAGGCGTAGTTTATTGTTCGATAGCGGCAGTCCCAGGTATGTCTGTGGGAAGCCTTCTCTTCTACATCCAAGAGCCGCAATACAATCTGTGACATTGTCTTCAGTCATGTGAATTGGAACAGCAGTGCTTTTTGTGTAGGTTATCTGTAGCCCGGTAGCATCTGCAAACTGGTCCAATACTCTTCTAAGAGCCTGGGTGTCAGACAACTCGCCTTTAACTAGCAGTAGTGTGTCATCCGCATACTGCAACACTGGGCATCCCTCACCTGAGACGATCGGATGTCTAATGTTTGTTTCCTTTCTGATGAGCTGCCGGAGCACATCTGCGAGCAGGATGAATAAGTATGGAGAAATGGGGTCGCCTTGCCGGAGGCCACGACGGCAACTAATCCATGGCCCAGGGCAGCCATTCACCATTATTGCAGACCTTGATGATTGCAAAATTTGCTTCATCCATCTTCTCCATATTTCATTCAAGCCTCTGGCCTGCATTACCACCTCCAAAGCTACCCAATTTACTGTGTCAAACGCTTTTGCAAAGTCTAACTTTATCACTAGTGTTGGTTTCCTGCGTTTGGGACAGTATTGAACTAGCTCCATTGCGTAGACAAAATTCTCAGTGATTGATCTGCCCCTTATAAAACCTGTCTGGTCTAGGTCCACCAGCTTGCTTATTTGTAGTTGCAGTCTTTTTTTTTTCCGCGATCGGGCCATTCACCAGTATTTCATTAAGCGGAGTTGCAGTCTTGTCGTCAGGATCTTGGATAGGATCTTCACACAGCAGTTTTGGAGGCATATCGGCCTAAAAGCATCCACCGTGCATGCATCAGGCTTCTTGGGAATTAGAACCATATAAGATCTGTTGACATTTTCAAGCTGAACCTCATCATCATAGAAGGCTTGTAGGAACTGCATAACATCGGTTCCAGTTGTTTGCCACGTCGCCGAATAGAAACTCGGCCCAAAACCATCAGGGCCAGGTGCACTGCAACGATTCATGCCTTTCAGTGCTTGCACTGCTTCCTGTTCTGAGAACGGAGCTGTCAGGTCGTCACTTGCTTTTGGCATATCTTGGTACAGTGCCTCGCAGCTAAAGTTCCAAGCTGACAATCCCGAAACACCGATGATCGACTTGAAGTAATCAGTGAGTGCTTGTACTTTGACCAAGTGATTTGTGACTTGAACTCCTTCAATGGCAATTCTCTTAATGTTGTTTCATCTCATTCTGGCTGTGGCGTGGGCATGGAAGAAGGCAGTGTTGCTGTCCCCCTCACGCACAGCCCTGAATTTGGCTTGCTGCTTCCAGTATGCAGCACGCTGCCGGAGCTCCAGTGCTAATCTGTCAGCTGTTGCATGCCTGGGTGAGTTTGTATTTACAAAAATACCACTAAAGGCTAAACGGCCCCTAAATATTACTTTGTGAGCCCTAAGCTATGTAATTGGGGAAAAATTGCATGGGCAATGGGTGTAGTGTGCCGCTCGTGCGACCCACAGCTGGATGGTTGCCGTGTGGACTTATCTTCAATCGGACGGCAGCTGGAATCTGCTGGGCCCTATGCTTCCCAATCGGCTCCAATCGGCAGACGGCTCGGCTCACATCGACTCAGTCCTCGTCAAAGTCATGTTGAATACGAGACGACGCCCCAACAGATAGATGCCAATGCCTTAAGCCCTAGACCAGTTGCACGCCGCCGCTGCCACTTCCATGGATGAACCAGCCGCCTCCATGGAAAATGTTGGAGGCCAAGAAGACCGAATCACTACTGTTGACCTGATGGCATGTTCTCTCATGGAGGATTCACGTGCACTAGAAATTGATGTTGTTGGTGATGGTTGTCGAGAAAACAAACAAACACAGGTTGGTTATCTATTTAGATCGTTGTGCCTTTTCTTTTTTTTTCTTTTGAACAAATGCTTTTTCTTCTATGCTGTTTGGTTTCTGACATATAGTGTGCATATTTCACAGAACACCACGGTTACCATGGGAGTAGAGACCATCGGCACCATGTCACAAACGTCTGGATCAGTGGAGAATGAAGTACCTGATCAGATAAAAAATATAAGTAACAAATTTGACAGAATATATGATCATTTGTTTTATTATTTTACACCTTTAATTGAAAATTGATATGTACAGACGGTGGTTGATAAAGCTAGGAAAAAATTGATCACTCATGAAGTTGGAATGATTTTTCAATCCGGGGAACAGGCTTATGAGATGTACAACACCTATGCTGGCAAGTTTAGGTTTAGTATTAGAAAGAGCAAGACAAAGCACCGCCAAGATGGTAGTATATGTCAGAAATATATAGTTTGTAGTAGCCAAGGACATCGAGAAAATGAGTTATCACAAAAGGGCATTACAAGGATGGATTGTGATGCTCGTGTTCAGTTTAGTATCAGCAAAGATGGGATTTGGAGAGTGCAAAAGGTTGTACTAGACCACAATCATTATCTTGCTAGTCCAAATAAGGCACACAAGCTAAGGTCCCAACGACAGATTATAGAGACAGATAGGAAATTAATTGGATAGATACGGAAAGCTGGAATGAAACCAGCACAAGTTTATGAGTTCATGAATGAGTTTTATGGAGGGGAAGAAAACACACCATTTGCTAAGATGGATTGCGATAATGAGATTGGTCGTGAGCACAGACAGTACTTAGAAGCCAATGATGCACAAATATTATATGAATATTTGAGAAATAAACAGTTACAGGATCCTACATTTTTTTATGCATTTTAGGTAGACAAGGAAGATGGTCGTATAGCAAATTTCTTCTGGGCAGATGGTCAGTCTATCATGGATTACAAATGCTTTGGTGATGTTGTCTCATTTGACACCACAATAAGTTTGAAATGCCTTTTGCTCCAATTCTTGGCTGCAACCATCACAAGCAAAAAGTAATTTTTGGGTGTGCATTTGTATTTAATGAAACTATTGAATCATTTGTTTGGCTTTTTGAAACCTTTCTACCTATGCTGAATACTGCAGCTAAATCATATACAAGGAGAATGTATTCAGAGTTTGAGGAAGAATTTAAAAGACAGTTTACATTGTCTTGTGAATTGTTGGAAACTGCGGGGACAAACTCGACATTCTTTGTTAAGTATATGCAATCTGATCGTGGGGCAACAGTAGTACTCAACGCTGAAGATTCCACCATTACATGCTCTTGCCGGATGTTTGAATCGATAGGTATGTATACTGTTACATTTCAATTTATACATTGTAACCTGTAATATAGGTTGATTAAATTGGCAACTATATCTTACAGGTTTATTGTGCAAGCATGCTCTTAGAGTCTTCAATATGAATGGAGTATACACTTTGCCATCGCAATATATACTGCCTAGATGGACAAAATATGCGAAAACTAGATTTTATATTGAGAAACAAGGAACTGAGAAGGGAGATTTCAAAAAACACAAGCAGCACTTATATCTCAACAGGCCACATCTCTTGCATTGAAGTGTTCGCCGTCAAAAGAGCTTCTTGATAAATTGCAGAAAGCCATACATAACTTGAACTTGGAAGCGGATACTTATCTAAGTGAGATGCATGAAAAATCCAAGGAGGTCCAGTTCCAAATGAAAGTGTTCGAGAACCATTAAATGGTGTAATATCATTTAAAATTCCTCAAGTGATAAAAGGTCCAAAGAATACACGTTTTAAAAATGCTGTTGAAAATAAGGCAGGAAAGAAGAAGAAGGGTGCTCAGAAGAAAGGTAGTGACCTGCCCACTAACTTTTGCTTATGTCTATAATTTTTTTAAATATTGCATTATCATATATATTTGATTGTATGTGAAGATCTGGAAAATAATGATGTAGAAACAAGAGATGAACATGCTGATCCAAACCAAATAACTGTAAGACATTAGCTATTTTCATAATTTTTCCCTTACAAGCAAATAATGTTGATCCAAACCAAATAATGAGTTGTGAACACTTTCTTGTTCTATGACATGATATTAATGCTAGGCCATCTTCAGCCACTACTCCTTTCATGCAAGATGGATATGCTAATTCCACAATGCCACACTTCAATTTAATTGCAGATCCTTCTGCAATGGCTGCTCCATACATACCAGGAGGATCACAAGTCTGCTGTTAGGAAGTTACATTTTGATGGAGTGCAAAATCATGAATCTATGTAACTTTGCTCTTTTGCTGTTAGAAAGTCTCTTTTGCTCTGAATAGGAGCCTTACAGACTTTGCTCTGAGTCGGAGCCTTACAGACTTTGTTCAGAATAATGCAGTTCAGAGAAACAATGAGATTATTAAGATATCCATTCCACTACCGATTTCAAAACACCCAAATATATTTCAGATAAAAATCACAGTTTACATTATTCTTGTGAACCACTATTTTCACAAGTATCAATGAACCCTATACTGAAACAATTTGTTGACAATCTCTAGGTCCTTTCAAAACATCTACATTTATGTACACTCACAGTCCTTCAGGGAATCCATAGTTCTTGAATCATTTGTCAAATGGGTCACGATCCAGCACCTACATCCTGTTTCTTGCAAATCCATGTTGCTCCAATGTCCCAGAGTATCGAAACTGCATGCAATTTTACAGTCAGTACAGGAAATCAGGAATCAGCAGAGGGGTGCAAGATACAAGTCTACAGGAATCAGCAGGGATGCTGGACCTGGCGTCGCAGCGGCGGCCGCAGGAGGGGCTCCGCTGCCGGTGCCCCGGGGGGCGCCCGCGGGAGCGACGGCGTACCTGCGGACAACCAGATCGCGCCGTTCCTGTGCTTCGTGCACCTGGCGGCGAACCAGGCGATCCTCGACGCCGCCGAACTCGCCACTGACCCCGCCACGGGGCTGGAGCTAGACCTCTATTCGAGACACTGGCCGTCAACTGCGTGCTCTTCCTGCACAAGCTCGGCGGCGGCGTCGTGCTCTTCCGCGGCGGTGGAGTTAGGCGGCGCGGGCTGCAGGTACAGCGACGGCGGAGCCAGGGGAGACGAGGGTCACGAGGGAAAGGGTTGAGCCGTGTGGAGCCGAAGTGAAGAGGTTAGCGATCTCAGCTAGTTGGGACAGGAAAGCAGGGGTTTGTCTATGGTCAGAAGGCACATAGATGTTGGACACCAAGAAGGTGTGATCAGAGACCATGGAGGCCAGGGTTGTAGAAAGGCAGTAGGCGGTGGCATTGCAGTGATCAGTGAGGGCGAAAAGGTTTGTGTCCCAGGCGGTGAGCATGCCACCGCGGGAGCCAGAAGCACCGGCGATCACAAAAGGAGGATGACATATTTTGAGGGAGGAAGGTTGCAGCTTTAAAGAAATCACATTCGCTAAGCTTGGTCTCTTGGAGACAGACAACTGAGGGAGTTGCGGAGCGAATCGCATCACGGATGATCGTGCATTTGTCCAGGTCACCAAGGCCACGCACGTTCCAAGACATTAACGAAAAGGATTTAGAACGACATCACTAGAAGCGAAACACCTTGACCCTACGCGGACAGCAAGCCGTTGGCGCAGAGACACAGAACCAAAACAGAAAAAGGCCTCTAGGGAGTCACCCATCGGTGGCAAGCCTGCAGATGTTTTGAATGATTACCTAGTAAATTTTTAGTTTGCGCATCTGATTTGGATGGCTGTGTTCGAAGGACACAATGATTTATACTGGTTCGGACTGAACGTCCCTACGTCCAGTCTGCTGCTGCTCGTGTTACCAGCACTTGGTTTGTAGTTGGGGTTACAAATAGGCGTGAGAGGGAGAAGGTCCCAAGCCTCTGGTGAAAAGAGTGAGTCTGGTTGAGCTCTCTGTCTACTGCCAAGCACCTAAGCCTTCCGCCGCTCAGACGTCTCAGATGTGTGTCTTGGAATGCCCCTCCGTGGGGTGCCCTGTTTCCCCCTTTTATAGATGAAGTGGGAGATGCAGGTTACATCGGAGAGAGACGAGGAGAGGAAGGCTGCCGTGATTGCAACGTCTCCCATCTCCTTTATGCGGGTCCCGCCGGCCCTGTAGATGACGATGGGGACGGCTCCTCGTCGCGGCCCTGGCGTCGTACCTAGGCATCATCAGCCGGTCGTGGTGCTCCATCCTGTCCCAGCGCGATGGTATGGCTCGTTGACGGGTCCACTGGAGGTCGTACGGGGAGTAGGTAGCACAGCGCCGGCACGTCCGATGCTGTTGACGACGTGCGTCCTCAGACGTGGCCCGTTGTGGCCACGGGTCACGTCAAGACGCGTCTACTCCCCTTCTGGCGTCAGAAGTTTAACCCCGGACTTATACTTTTAGACCAGTAGTGGTTGGGAGCGGTACGGACCTCCGTTGGGCGAGGGGGAGCCCACGCCCTCGTGGTCGGATGTGACAATGCTCTCGCTCGAGGGGTCAAGCATGATGGGGCTCCCGTGCTCTCAGGATTGGGCGAGTCGGAGCCCATGCCCTTGGGGTCAGGTGACCCGGATCCTGTATCCTTGAGGTCGGGCGAGACAGAGCCCATGCCCTTGGGGCCGGGCAAGACCAAGATACGCTCTTGACCATCTGAGGGTGTTAGCGTTCACGGCCATTAGCTTCCTTCTTCCGAGTATCCCTGATACTAAACTCGACAATAGCCCCTAAGCCTACGGAGGAGTAGGATACTCCTTCGAAGGCTTTTTCGGACGGAAGGATTCTAGGGATCTTGATCTCCCTTTGTGCACCGCGGGATATCTTGGTATGGTCGAGATTCCTTATGTTCGGACTCCTCGGGAGCATGTAGCTGCGAGATTCAGGGGATCGAAGAAGATCTCTCTTGATTATGATTCCTCTCTAGGATCTGACCGATCCGCCATTGTTATGTGACCGCATATTCGGTCTCCTTGCGAGTCCAACTCTTGAGCCCCCGCACACAGCAAAGGTCCGGATGAGGGGTCAGCTCATCTTAAGGTCATCCTCCCTCAAGCGTTTTTTCGATAAAATGGAGGTGCTGAGCCATTTCATGTTGTCCTCAATGGATGAACTATGGTGCTCAAAAAGCTATTAATGGACAAGTTCGAGTGGAGCCCCGGCTTCCCGTTCATGGGTGTCTAGCATGGGTCAGCTGGTGACCAACTCTAGATTCCTAACGGCCAGTCCATATAGTTCCCGGGTCCGTTCGACCGGTCCTGAGGGCTCATTGCCTTTCTTCGAGGAAAAACCATGGACCGTGCTCTATCAAGACTCAAACATGGGCCGGGATGCCTGCAGTGTTCGTGCGCCTGGGTACTGGCCGCTAGCGGGCCCATCTCGCTCCACCCCTCACTCTAAAGGTGCCCCAGAGCGGTTGTGAACCTGTCGGTGGGCCAAGTTTTGAACTCTTGGGCCTTAATGGGCCGTGAGAGTATTTTTAGCTCCATATCCCTACTTACCTGCGGCGGTTTTTAGCCCATTGAGGGGGCGAACCTCTGTCTAGCGTGCCCTTTGAGGAGTGGGTAGGGGTGGCGTGTGCACGATTCTCGGAGAGGCAAAAGTGATGGGGCATGCCGAGCGCGTCGATCTAGGCGGACGGTTCTCCTCCCATCTCACCCTGCCTTATAAATAGCGGGCTCCTCCTTCATGTTTTGGCATGCCAAACTACAATCTTGCCTTCCCCATCTTTCCACCGTCGTTGTTCAGATCTGCTACCACTGCTAGTCCGCAGCTAGCGCCCCAGATCCGTAGCTTTCACTTCTCTACCATCGCCAAAAAGCCCTCGCTCCTCCATCTTCGCTTTCCATGGAGTCGTGGTACCGCTCCGACATCACCCACGCACGCATGGAAGGCCTCATCAAGCGCGGTCTTCTTTGCGAGAGGACTGACGCGATGGACTGGCAGGTTCCTGGCCATGAGGAGGTGCCAATGCCGCCCGACGGTTATATCGTCTCCTTCGCGCCCTTCCATGAGCGTGTGCTCGTGATCCCCCTCATCTGATCTTCTAGGGGCTGCTGCACCACTACCAGGTTGAGCTACAATACCTCAATCCCAATGGGATCCAGCACATCACGACCTTCATCACGACATGTGAGGGGTACCTGGGAATCGAGCCACACTTTGAGTTGTGGAGGTACTTCTTCGATGTCTCCCTACATAGGAAGAAGGACAGAGGCAGGGAGATCCCAGTGCCAATGGGATGCACAGGCATCCACCTTTGAGGGCAGCGGGTGGCCAAGTACATGCCCTACCAGCTGTCCAGATCCAACAAGGGGTGGCATGTGCAGTGGTTCTACTTGAAGAACGACCCCACCACCTCACCGGGCGCTTCATCAAAGAGGCACCGCCGATGTGGCCGTGGGGGCCACCCATCAAGGAGAAGAAAAAGATGCGCGACATCCTCGAGGCCGTCATGTCACTGAGGAGCCACAGCCTTCATGGGGCCGGCGTCATTGGAGCATATCACGCGAGGAGGCTGGCGCCGCTAATGGCATGCGCCCTCCCATTGTTCAGGATGGTGCCTGTCGTGGAACTCAGTGGGATGGTGCTTTCTTAGGGGGCGCTTCGCAATAGCGAGATTGCGCACGTGTCTAGGAGATGATGGATGAGTCCAACATCATGTTCTGGCCAGCGGATTTGGGCATACAGCCGTGAGGGTGGCGAACCATGCCGCAGATGAGCGGAGGAAGAAGGAGAAGGATGATAAGGAGAAGAAATGGCGGGCAAAGGAGCGGGTGAAGCTACAGCGGGGGAAGTGACACCAAGGCTCGTCGAAGGAGGAAGATGAGGAGGAAGAAGAAGAGGAGGAGGGGGCGATGGCTCTGGGTCGCCTATCCCGTGGGATGATCTGGCCGGTGAGGACAAGGACCTACCTTTGTCGTAGGTGGGGCCCTTCCCGTGGCATCTCCTAGAGCAAGAGGGGGAGGACTCACCCCCGGAGACGACGAGAGTGAGTTGCCCTGCTCCATCTAGGCCTTCTACGGCGCCCCCGGAGCCGAGGGGAGCTGGCAGATCTGCCTTGTCCAAGCCTCCTGAGCAAAGGGAGGGCTCAAAATGGCAGTGCGATGAGGAGTCGCAGTCGGGGTCGGGCGGCCAACCCTGAAACATCAACGCTCGACGACGTCAAGGTAAGATGAGAGTTTTTTTGTTCTTTTGTTTTTTGATGATTTTTTCACTATGAACTAACCATCGTGCCTTCCATAGCATTGGGAGTCATGGGACCCTCCTAAAGTTGGCGCCTAAGAAGACTCTTGGCCTTCGATAGGTGCGCTGGGACCCGTCTGGCACCACATGTGGAGGCTAGCTGGAGCATGGCCGAGGAGACCACGGGGTCGACTGGGGAGGTGTGGCCGTCAGCCATGTCTATGGCTAGGTAGGCAGCGAAAAGCGCTTCCGAGGCGCCTGTGGTAGGCGCGACGTGGCCGGGTGCATCCGCGACGCCACAGGCGGAGACGGCGTGGCCAGAGCCATTGTCCGCCCTGGCGGGCGCATCGGTGATGGGGCTATCGTCCAGGCAGATGAAGGCACCTGTGGTAGGACGGACGGAGGAGGACATGCTTGGTGCACCCTCGGCAGGCACGACGGTGGGGTAGGCTTGCTCATCCATGTCTCCTGCCCCCTCTACCGCTGAGGGGCCCACTCTAGAGGAGTTGTGGTCGTGAGAGGGGTCGGCGCTGCCTGGGGTCGGCGTGGAGACATCTTGGCCTCTGGTCTAGGTCGACGGTGACCCTCACACCTGGGAGGACCCTAGATTAGGTGCGCCGACCGTTAGGACCCAGGGGTGATGCTCTTCACCCTCGACGATGCCACAGAGAAGTGGGAGTAGGGGAGCATCCACGCGGAGGTGGGGGTCGCGGTCCACGCCCTAATCACAGCGCTGAGTTCGCTGCCAGATGTCATCGCTCTGGTTGGCCACATATAGTGTAGCAGCGTTTCTTACCTTCGTCTTCCCTTTTCTTGCCTTTTAACTTGTACCCCTTTCACAGGTTCTCATGTACCGCAGCCAGGAGAAGTCTGTGTTCCTTCGCCGCGAGAAGGGCATTTGGGATCTGTCGATGGGGAACCCTACGGCCCCCCCATAGACCGTACTATAGGGAAGTGGACCTTGGTAACAAGGCCCACATCCCAATCACCAAGAAGAACACGGAGCAAAGCAACATGCAAGACCAAAACTCTAATTCGGACTATACAAGGAAAGGCGTCCGAAGCATAGCTTAGGACTCTGACCTTGTATCCGAGTAGAACACAAACAACTTCTCTCAGCACCTGGACTATAAAGGGCTGGTGAGGATATCCCTTGTAAAGCAGGGAACACACCCAATACTCAAAGCAATATGACGCAAACAGGCTAATGCCAAACTAGACATAAGGTTATTACTCGACCAAGTCGAGGGCCTGAACCAGTATAAATCGTGAGTCTCTTTGCGTAACCGCCGAGTTCCACTATTCGCCGAAGCCCGAACAACTGTCCTGGGTACCCCCATGGCAGGCTATCGGTGGTAAAACATCGATAGCTGGCGTGCTAGGTAGGGGCTTTCGATGATTTTTTCTCGAGAGCTCGGCGGACCTCAACCTCAAGATGACTTTTTCGGTGGGAACAACCTTCGTCTTTAGATCCTGGATCTACGAGGCTGATGACGACGGCAAGCTACGTACCCGTCTCTAAGAAGAAAAAGAACACGACGACAAAGTTGAACAAGAACTCACCGAAAAAATGATGAAACTTTCGACTTCGAATCCAACTCGGAAAGGAGAAGAAAGCGGATACGAAACTGATTCTGAGAAGGAGATGGAATATGAC
Organism: Miscanthus floridulus; assembly: GCF_019320115.1. NCBI lineage: Eukaryota > Viridiplantae > Streptophyta > Magnoliopsida > Poales > Poaceae > Miscanthus > Miscanthus floridulus. The sequence continues at coordinate 15,951,118 of NC_089583.1, forward strand.
TCCGACTCGGACAAGGAGATGAAGCGCAATTCCGACTCAGACAAGAAGATGGAGCACAATTCTGACTCGGACAAGAAGATGGAGCATGACTCCAACTTGGATAAGGAGATGGAGCACAACCCCAATTCGGATGCAATTTTCAAAACAAAGGAGCCACACCTAATTGGACTTGAAGACACAATAATGATCGTGAAGGAATACGACCCGTACAACTCCAAAAAGAACTCGGGAACATATGGACTATACAACACGGCATCAATCTACCAACACTTTACCTAGGACAAGATGAACTCAGCAAGAAAAATACTCCTGGATGGGGCACAAGAAGGGATGATCATGACAGTTACCCCACAAGACTGTGTGGTGCATTGGCCAGGTTCTTTCACCTCGAGCAAAGCCCAGACTGGCACATACATTGAAGAATTACCTTATCAAGAGGGAAAAGAACTCGGATCCAGCTCAGAAACTACCGATAGCTCAACCAAACGAAGGATGAAGTACCGTACAAGAAGAGCTCAGAAGAAGTACACTGTATACATGGTGGAGCAGTTAGAACAACCTTTGGAACCACCACAGATACCAGATATAAAATCTTCAAACGAATCAGAAGGCAACATCTCGCCGGATGAGAAAAGCGACAGCAACGAAAATGATGAGCAAAGGCTAGCAAGACTAAAGAAGAATAAATTGAAGGCTGGAAGAAGGAAGAGGGCTAAACAAAGGAAGCAAATCTGGAATAAGTACAAGGCGGAACTAACGGAATACAACAGAAAGAAGGCAGAAAGAGAAGCCACAAAAATACAAAAAGGGAAAGAATCAAAGAATTAACAAAGGAGTTGCACACCCTCATGAATAACGAAAAAACAAAGGAAGATTAGAAGAAAGAAGTTGGGGGATCAGAAAAACAACCCGACGAAGAAGTTCCACAGGAGCCACAAGGAGAGCAACCACCCAAAAAATCAAGCTTTCAAAGGCTAGGACCAGTAGAAAGTGCTGATGTTGATGGAAGGTAGGAACATTACTTAAAGCAACAAGAAAGAGGCAAACCAGAATTGAGCCAACACTACCAGGAAATATCAAGAAGATGACTACGGAGAGTTCGAGTTTAAAGAAGACAGGTCTTATTACAGAAGGGCAAGATCGCCAAACTACGGAAGAACGGAACCATACAACAGATTCCCTTGTTTCGTAGGAAGACTACAAACATTGAAGCTACCACACAAATTTAAACCAGTAAATCATTCAAGTATGATGGCAAAGTAGAACCAAGACAATGGCTAAGAGTTTATTCCCAATCTATTGAGTTAGCCGGAGGAGATGACGACATTAAGGCTCTATTTTTCCCAATGGCCCTCGAGGCAATGCCACTACAATGGTTTGACAAATTGAGGCCAAGATCAATCAGATATTGGGAAGACTTGTAAGAAGCTTTCTGCAACAACTTTGCAGGCATTATTACCCATCCAATGACCGCAGCCGAGTTGAAAGGAGTAAGACAAAGGAGAGGAGAAAGTCTAAGGGAATACTATAGAAGATTCGGAGAATTTAGGGCTCAAGTCCACGACATTACCGACAGAGAAGTGATAGAAGCCTTTGCAGAAGGAATCTTAGCAAACTGGCAATACAAAGACTATTTCAATGAGAACCCAAGAACAAATGAAGATTTCAAGAGGGTTGTTGAAAAGCTAATTTCATCAGAAGAAAGAACCCGACATCGGTTTGCTAGGGACAACCTAGAAAATAGGAGACCTGGTTACAGACAGCAAGACAAAAGGCCGAGGCAGGACAACATGGTGGCAACCACAGACAACAAGAGAAGATACAATGACAAAAACAACGGTGGCAATTACAATGGCAACTACAACAATAACAACAACAGTAACAACAGCGGGTACAACAGTAATAGCAAATATCAAAGCAACAACTACCGAGGAAGAGCGCCGGAAAACATAGAGAACATGCCATGTCACATACACCCAGGAACCAGACACAAGTTAGTTGAATGCAGCACTTTTTAGCGGCAATTCATGAAGAGAGAAAACAGGAATCAAAAAACTTGGAGCAAAAGCAAGAAGAATCCAAGAAGGAGGAAAAGAAAGCTAAAGGAAATTATCAAGAACCCAAATGCCAATTAGCAGTAATATTCTTAGGTGTTCCTAACACACGAAGTAAAAGGCAAGAGAAATTAGCTCACAGAGCCATCATGGCAGCTGAACCAGCCACCCCAAGGTATCTAGATTGGTCAGAGTACCCCATCCACTTCATAAGAGAAGACCAATAGACCAGTGCAGCAAACGCAGGATGCTACCCGCTGGTACTGGGTCCAACTATCGCAGGAGTGGCAGTAACTAAAGTACTCATCGATGGAGGAGCTGGGCTCAACATAATTTTCACAGATACTCTCAGAAGGATGAATCTGGATTGTGAAGGACTAATGACACCAACAAGCACACTATTCTATGGAATAGTACCCAGCAGAGCAGCTATGCCACTCGGATAGATAACCCTACCAGTCACCTTTGGCACATCAGACAAATACCGGACAGAGTTCATCAAATTCGAAGTTGCAAACTTTGAATCATGCTACCACGCAATACTTGGGAGACCAGCTTTAACAAAATACATGGTAGTGCCACACTATCCATACCTACTACTCAAGATGCCAACAACAAAAGGCATATTATCATTGAAAGGATATCTAAAGAAAGCACATGATTGCGACGTACAAGTAGTACAAATATCTGAAAGATTATAAGATATAAAGGAAGGAAAGGAGATTGCAATACTAGCCAACGAAATGAACCGAGATTCAAATACCGGCTAAGAAGCCAAGCAACTTTGCACCACCAAAAGAAGCCGCTACCAAGACTATTGACTTGTTGACTGGTGACCCGGAGAAGACGGCAATCATCAGTGCAAATCTCGATCCCAATAGGAACTCGCGCTCACCAACTTTCTTCGGGACAACAAAGATATCTTCGCTTGGAAGCCGGCCGACATGCCAGGGGTCCTAAGAAAGTTGGCTGAGCACATAATTGATATGAACAAAGGGTCCAAACCTGTTAAGCAGAAGCTACGAAGATTCGCTCCAGACAGAAAAGCAGCAATCAAAAAAGAGATCACCAAGCTCATGGCAGCGGGATTCATCAGAGAAATAATCAACCCGGATTGGCTTGCCAACCCGGTACTAGTTGAGAAGAAGAATTCAAAAGAATGGCGCATGTGCATTGACTACACAGACATCAACAAACATTGCTCAAAAGATCCATATGTTCCTCCAAGAATTGATCAAATCATCGACTCAACAGCAGGATCAGCTCTATTATCCTTTCTGGATTGCTATTCAGGCTATCATCAAATATCTCTAAGAGAAGAAGACCAAAGCAAGACATCGTTCATTACACCATTTGGGGCATATTGCTACAAATCAATGCCTTTTGGGCTAAAGAATGCAGGAGCAACGTATCAAAGAGCAATTCAAACTTGTTTGGGAAATCAAGTCGGAAGGAACGTAGAAGCATACATTGATGATGTAGTAATCAAGACAAAAGAACCCGGATCATTGATAGAAGACCTCAAGAAGACTTTCAAGAATCTAAAATCATGGCAGTGGAAGCTAAACCCCACAAAGTGTGTTTTTGGGGTCCCATCAGGACAACTACTCGGATTTCTAGTCAGCAACCGAGGAATTGAAGCAAGTACAAAGCAGGTTAAAGCCATCATGGATATGAAACCTCCAAAGAAAGTTAAAGACATACAGAAGCTTACAGGATGCATGGCAACACTCAACAGATTCATCTCCCGGCTAGGAGAAAAAGGGCTACCATTTTTCAAATTATTGAAAAAGGCAGGAAATTTTGAATGGACAGAAGAGGCGGAAGAAGCATTCCAAAAGTTAAAAGAATACCTGGCATCATCACCAGTAATGACACCACCAAAAGGCAAAGAGGACATGATGCTATACATTATAGCAACCAAGAACGTTTTCAGCACAGCAATTGTGGTTGAGAGAGAAGAACCCGAACACGCTTACAAAGTGTAGAGACCAGTCTATTACATAAGCAAAGTACTAACAGAATCAAAAGTGAGATACCCACACGTGCAAAAACTACTTTATGCAGTGTTGATATCATCAAGAAAGCTAAGACATTATTTCCATAAACACAAGATTACAGTGGTAACCAATTTTCCACTTCAAGACATTCTACACAACAAAGATGCAACAGGTCGGATATCAAAATGGGCAGTAGAACTCGGTGCTCTCAACCTAGACTTCAAACCAAGAACAGCAATCAAATCTCAAGCATTATCTGACTTCATTGCTGAATGGACAGAAATCAGTCAAAAAGAACCCAAACCAATACGTGATCATTGGAAAATATATTTTGACGGTTCTCTAAAGTTAGGAGGAGCCAGAGTAGGAGTGCTATTCATATCACCAGAAGGAAGACAGTTAAAGTATGTGCTACAAATACTTTGGCAGGCAACTAACAATGAAGCAGAATATGAAGCATTAATACATAGTCTAAGAGTTGAAAGCTCACTTGGGATCAAAAGGCTACTTGTCTACGGTGATTCAGCTGTAGTAATCAATCAAGTCAACAAGGATTGGGATTGTACAAAAGACAATATGGATGTGTACTGTGCAGAAGTCAGAAAATTGGAGAAAAATTTCCAAGGACTCAAAATCCATCATGTACTAAGGGATTCCAACATTGCAGCAGATGTGCTAGCCAAACTGGGATCAGATAGAGCAAAAGTATCACCTGGTATATTTGTAGAAGAACTCACAGCCCCATCTATCAAACAACCTGGGAACATAGAAAAGGAGAAGGAGACAACAGATCCAATGGAAATAGATCAAGCAGAAGAACCAGACCAATCAAGACAGATCATGGTCATACAAAATGATTGGAGACAAACATACATTGATTTATCAAAGAGAAGAAACTATCCGAAGACAAAGCAGAAGCAACCTGGGTTATACGAAGAGGCAAAAACTACGTTCTGGTGGGAGACAAAACTATACAAAAGAGCAGCATCATCTGGAGTACTGCTTAAATGTGTTCCAACAGATAAAGGAAAGGAAATCTTGGATGAAATCCACTCAGGATGTTATGGGAATCATGCAGCCTCTAGGACACTGGTCGACAAAGCATTCAGAACCAGGTTCTATTGGCCAACAGCACTCAAAGATGCAGAAGAACTCGTCAAAACATGTAAGAATTGCCAAATGTTTGCCAGACAATCACATGTGCCTGCTCATAATTTGATATGCATACCACTAGCTTGGCCGTTCTCATGCTGGGGGCTGGATCAAGTAGGACCACTCAAAAAAGCAAAAGGAGGCTTCAAATACATATTTGTGGCAATCGACAAATTTACAAAGTGGATTGAATATAAACCTTTGGTCAAATACAGTGCAGAAAAGGCAGTGGAATTTATACAAGACATCATGCATAGGTTCAGCATGCCCAACTGAATAATCACGGATCTTGGTTCACCATTTACAGCAAGAGAATTTCAATACTGGGCAAAAGATTGTGGGATAGAAATCAACTTTGCATCAGTAGCACACCCACAGGCCAATGGACAAGTCAAAAGAGCAAATGGACTCATATTACAAGGTTTAAAACCAAGATTATATGAAGATTTGAAAGATTATGGTGGAAAATGGATCGACGAACTACCAAAAGTAGTATGGGGTTTAAGAACCCAGATCAGCAGAGCCACCGGCTACTCACCGTTCTTTCTGGTCTACGGATTAGAAGCAGTACTACCAGCCGACTTGATATGGCTATCTCCAAGAATAGAACAATACGAAGAAGGCAAAGCCAAAGAAACAAGGTGGTTAGAAATTGATTCAATAGAAGAAATAAGAGACACTGCAATAATCCAAAATGCAAGATATCAGCAAGGACTACGAAGACATTATGACAAAAGTACTCAGCCCTGATCACTAAAGCCAGGGGACTCAGTATTATGACTAATCCAGAAGAAAGATGGACGACACAAACTACTCAATCCATGGGAAAGACCCTTCATTATGAAAAACGCAACAGGACCCGGCACATACGAGTTGATGACTCCAGATGAAATACCAGTGAAGAATACTTGGCATATCAGCCAACTCAAAAGATTCTACAATTAGTACAACATATTGTACTCAAGCTTCAAGAGAAATAAAGCAGAAATTCTTCAAGAAGAACGACTTCAAATATATAAGCCCTGTCCAACGGACAGAACCAACCCATAATTAGGTTGGGGAAAGAGGGGCTTCCCTGTTAACAGCCAACCCGGAAACGGTTGCGCTACATGGGCAATTTTGTCACTCAACCATATGGAGATGGTTTGACTGATGGCCAATGGCCAAATAGCTTCTTGGGTAAGGAGACCCAAGCTAGCATTTGTCACTCTACCATAAAAAGAGATGGTACGACTGATAGCCCTGTCCAACGGACAGAACCAACCCATAATCAGGTTGGGGAAAAAGGGGCAGCCCTGTAGATAGCTCAACCCGAAAACAGTTGTTGCTAAATGGGCGCAATCGCTTACCCCAAGAGCTAGTACGATTGCTTACTTACCCTGCAAACAGCCAACCCGGAAATGGTTGTGCGATATGGGTCCGATCGCTTACCCCAAGAGCTGGTACGATCGTTTACTACGCCCAACAAGTGGCGCTATCTACAAAAACAACTCGGTCGCCTACCCCAAGAGCGGTACGATCGACTACTTCGCCCAAGGAGCGGCACAAGCACCCCAACAACCCGGTCACCTACCCCAAGAGCGGTACAATCGACTACTTCACCAAAGGAGCGGCACAATCAACAAAGAAAACTCGGTCGCCTACCCCAAGAGCGGTACAATCGACTACTTCACCCCAAGAGCGGTACAATCACTCCAACAACTCGGTCGCCTACCCTAAGAGCAGTACGATCGACTACTTCGCCCAAGGAGCGGCACAAGCACTCAAACAACTCGGTCACCTACCCCAAGAGCGGTACGATCGACTACTTCGCCCAAGGAGCGGCACAAGCACTCCAACAACCCAGTCGCCTACCCCAAGAGCGGTACAATCGACTACTTCACCCCAAGAGTGGTACAATCACTACAACAACTTGGTCGCCTACCTCCAGAGCGGTACGATCGACTACTTCACCCCAAGAGCGGTACAATCACTCCAACAACTCAGTCGCCTACCCCAAGAGCGGTACAATCGACTACTTCACCCCAAGAGCAGCACAATCACTACAACAACTCGGTCGCCTACCTCTAGAGCGGTACGATCGACTACTTTGCCCAAGGAGCGGCACAAGCACTCCAATAAACCGGTCACCTACCCCAAGAGCGGTACGATCAACTACTTCACCAAAGGAGTGGCACAAGTACCCCAACAACTCGGTCGCCTACCCCAAGAGTGGTACGATCAACTACTTCATCCAAGGAGGGGCACAAACACTCCAACAACCCGGTCACCTACCCCAAGAATGGTACGATCGACTACTTCACCCAAGGAGCGGCACAAGCACTCCAACAACCCGGTCACCTACCCCAAGAGCGGTACGATCGACTACTTCGCCAAAGGAGCGGCACAAGCACTCCAACAACTTGGTCACCGACCCCAAGAGCAGTATAATCAAGCACTCCATACAAAGAACAAGCGCAGTCAACTCTACAACTCAGTCAAGCGACTACTTCACCCCAAGAGCGGAACAATTAGCAAAAAACAACTCGGCCATTTACTCCAAGAGCAGTATGGTCGACCACTTCACCCCAAAAGCAGGCACAAATAATAAGTACAACTTAGGAGCTTACCCTCAGAACTACCCCACCCCAAGAATGACGCAGATCTACAGTACAAATCGGTTGATTACCCCAAGAAAAGCAGATAGAGCAAGCATGGAAGCCACATCACAAGAACTCTTCTAACTGCCAACGCGAAAGTTATCAAGTATACAAAAGCCCGGTGGCTGCTCAACCTCACACAGCAGCATATCTACGAATGAGGAAAGAATTAAAGAAAGAATTTCCTACTCAAGGCGGAACCACAACCAACAAAGAAGGAAAGCTACATCTGTACCATGAGATCAGGAAAAACATGCTCCTGAGAGCTACTTTACTCAGATAAGTCAAGAAACAACCTGGTTTGATAAAAAAAGAACCCCGATGAGGTACAACAAGAACCAAGACAAGCTTAGAAAGAACCCAGATTGATCAAAAAAGAACCCCGACAAGGTGCGACAAGAACCAAGACAAGCTTAGAAAGAACCTAGATTGGTCAGAAAAGAACCCCAACAAGGAGAGACAGTGATCAAGTCAAGATAAAAAAGAACCCATATTGAAGAAAAACAACCCAGACAAGTTGGGAACAAAAATAAAGACAAAAAAGAACCTGGAGTGATCAAAAAACAACCCGGATGAGGTACATACAAGTTTAGAAAGAACCTGGATGAAGTGCAAACAACCTGGAAGAGGTACATCAAGAACCAGAGAAGTCTAGAAATGACCTGGAGGAATAAAAACAACTCAGAAGAACATCACGGCTTAGTCAAACACTAAGCTCGAGGGTTTGGCATTCGCTTCAACTACACCCGGGGGCTCGGATTTAAAGACAAAGGACACGGCTTAGTCAAACACTAAGCTCAAGGGTTTGGCATTCGCTTCAACTACACCCGGGGGCTCGGATTTAAAGACGAAGGACCAAGAATACAAGAACTCAAGACTACAACAAATGACAACACATCAAGACCCTTCATCCTATTTCTTTTTGAAAGAAAAGAACCCGGAGAAGGCTCGGGGGCTGCAAGTACCCACCATAGAAAAGTACATTTTTAATTTTTTGACCCTCCAGCTTTTTGTACCAAAAAACAAGAGGCTCGGGGGCTACACTCAATGAGTGCAATTTTTTGCAAAGATTGCACTCGCTGCACTCAAAGGAAAAGAACTCGGAGGACATCAAGACAAAGAGACCCTCTAGCTTTTTGTGCCAAACAGCTGAGGCTCGGGGGCTGCACTCACAAAGTGCACTTTTTCAGCAAAAGCGCACATCAGTCAGAAGAAGAATCAAAGAAGACCATCTCAAGATTTCACTTCAAGAAGAACCTGGATCAAGTCTACAACAACTCGGCCCTTGAAGCTCAATCATGAAATGCTCGGGGGCTTGTCGATGGGGAACCCTACGGGCCCCCCATAGACCGTACTATAGGGAAGTGGACCTTGGTAACAAGGCTCATAGCCCAATCGCCAAGAAGAATACGGAGCAAAGCAACGTGCAAGACCAAAACTCCAATTCAGACTATACAAGGAAAGGCGCCCGAAGCATAGCTTATGACTCTAACCTTGTATCCGAGTAGAACACAAACAACTCCTCTCAGCACCTGGACTATAAAGGGCTGGTGAGGATATCCCTTGTAAAGCAGGGAACACACCCAATACTCAAAGCAATACGACGCAAACAGGCTAACGCCGAACTGGACGTAAGGTTATTACTCGACCAAGTTGAGGGCCTGAACCAGTATAAATCATGAGTCTCTTTGTATAACCGCCGAGTTCCACTATTTGCCAAAGCCCGAACAACTGTCCCGGGTACCCCCGTGGCAGGCTATCAGTGGTAAAACATTAATAGGATTGCCTCGCTACGGAGGAGCGGCTGCGAGCTGTGGTGGAGCGGCTACGTGAGGAACTGGCCGCCTAGCTCACTATCGCTCATCAAGAAGTGGTCGAAGTTGCCCCCGTTCGATAGGAGTTGGCTGACCTCCGGATCAAGTACGCGAAGGCTCATGATGACGCCCGCAAAGCTAGGGAGAAGCTCCTTGACCTGATCAAGAGTACGCGCATGGACGCCATGGAGATCGAGTGGCTATGTAGGGAGCCTCATGATGCCCAGCAGCAAAACGATATCCTAGAGGGTGAGCTCCGAGGGGAGAAGGATCTGAAGGCCACGGCAGAGACGGTGACCGCAAGACTCACCGTGGAGGTCAGTCAGTGCCAGGAGCAGGCCCAGAACCTGGAGGCCGAGGTGGCCTAGCGGCGTGACGAGGCGCGCAGGCTCTAGGTGGATGTGGACGGTAAGCCCCTGGTCTTCCTTTGATGTTCTTCTCTCTAGGATCAACAACATGCTTTTCGACATGGCTGGTGCGTGTTTTGAGCAGGTCTTGATAACAAGCTTAGGGCAGAGGTGACAAAGAGTCGTAGCCTAGAGAAGGAGCTTGGCGAGGTGAAGGCCACCCTCCTAAAGGAGAGTGATGAGCACGATGCCCTACACGTCATCGTCCAGCTGGTCTACGACGACCTTGAGCTGGCCCTGGTGTAGGAGACGAGCTCGCTCGTAGTCTGCGCCGTCTGGATCATAGATTGGGCACGTGAGATGGCGAGGGACGCACTCCGCTTTGGCATTCATCGGTCGTTCATGATCGCTCATTCTCACTATGAGACGATGACTTAGGGCTTCACGCCCGGTTACTCCGATGCCGAGCTAGTGGACATCGAGAAGGAGGTGGCCCATCTGGCGTAGGATTTATCTGCCAAGATAGAGGATGAAATCATCCTCTCAAAAAATCACTGTTCACCTAAACAGTCATTTAGCCCATTTACACACCATGTAAATGCTACATAGTGGTGCGCCGTTTTCGTTTAATCATCCGTTTACCACGTTTAATTGGCCATTTAACCCGTTTAATGGGACATTTTGCTCGAATAATGGCTAAACAGTAGGTGACCGACTGTTTACAGTTTAGCGTTTAGGAAAACACTGCAAAAAAATTAGTTACTTAGGCCAAATTGTGACTTTGTAATAAATGGACAAATTTTAATTTCTGCTATGGTTGAACAATCTTTTGGTTATTCATCCTTTTTTATAAAAAGGTTAATGTGTTCTTACCCTTTCCGTGGTTAAGGTTGTAAAGCTTGGGATGCGAGCAAATCAACTCTGATCATGCTAGTGAGCAAAAATGGCGTAGCCGTTGGGGCCTAGGTTTCTTGCAATCTGACTAGTTTTACTTAGGGTTTGTTTCTGTGGCCCTTACTTTGAGATCTTAACATAAGAGAGGGTCGAGCATAGAGAATGTCTCTGAGTAGATATACTCTTATCAGCCCCCGAGTGATGCCCGACCCCCTGCCATTGCTGGGGTCGGGTGTCACTAAAGATAGAGGGAACAATAGCGAAACCAATAAGAGAAAATGTTTCCATATTTCAGAAATATCATTCTTAAGCATATGCATAAGCTAGGGGTAAAAGCGACGTAGCTGGTCGATGTTCCATGCGTTGGCGAAGACCTTGCCATCGATGGTCTTGAGCTTGTAGGTGCCTAGTAGGAGCACCTCTACGACGGCGTATGGTCCCTCCCATGGCGGGGAGAGCTTGTGATAGTTTTTGTTGCTTTCGACGAGGCAAGTGCCAGGTCTCCGACGTTGAAGGCCCAACCCTACACCCAATGGCTATGGTACCAGCGCAGCTCCTGCTGGTACTTGGCTGAGCGGAGGAGGGCAACATCATGCGCCTCATCAAGCTGATCCATGGCGTCCTCAAGGGACACCTTGGCTCCCCACTCATTGTATGCCCTAACCCTCGGTGTCCCATGGTTGAGGTCAGTTGGGAGGATAGCCTAGGAACCATAGACCATGAAGAAGGGTGTGTAGTTGGTGGCCCGGCTAGGGTCGTCCTCAAGCTCTAGAGCACCACGGGGAGCTATGCGACCCAACGCCTACCAACTTTGTTCAACCGGTTGAAAATCCTAGGCTTGAGACCTTGTAGGACCATGTCATACACGCGCTCGACCTGCCCGTTCGTGCGGGGGTGTGCCACGGTGGCCAAATCAACGTGGATGTGGTACTCTTCGTAGAATCGGAGGAACTTCTTCCCGGTGAACTATGTGCCGTTGTCCATGATAATGGAGTTTGGGACTCCAAAGCAATGAACGATGTCGAGGAAGAATAACACAGCCTATTTGGACTTGATCATGAAGATCACCCGAGCCTCTATCCACTTTATAAACTTGTCTATGGCAACAAGCAAGTGCATGTAGCCCTCGGGCGCTCTTTTGAGAGGTCCGACCATATCGAGCTCCCAGACCATGAACGACCACGTGATGCGGATCATTTGGAGTGCTTGGGCCAGCAGGTGGGTCTACCGAGCATAGTATTAACACCCTTCATAGGTGCACACAATCTGCTCAGAGTCGGCCACCGCTTTCGGCCAGTAGAAGCCATGTCAGAATGCGTTTTCGACCAGGGTTCTGGGTGCGGCATGATGTCCACAGACCCCACCGTGAATGTCCCTCAGTAGTTGCCTCCCTTGTTCGATGGGAATACAACACTAAAGGATCCTAGTGTGGCTTCGCTTGTGGAGCTCCTCCTCGACAATGACAAAAGACTTGGCTCGACGTGCGATCTGCTGGGCCTCCATCTTGTCCATCAGGAGCACTTCGCGGAGAAGCCAATCGAGGTATGGGGTCCTCTAGTCAGCTAGAGGGTTAGGCTCTACCACTAGACCTTCATCAAGCTCCATGACTTTGTGGTCGGAGGGGGCGGGCGGTTAGTCAGCCCCCGAGCCTAGGGCGAGCAACTTATCCTCGGTCTATCCCCTGTCCTCATAGCGGACCAAAGGCTTGTGTTGATTGCTGGCGAAGACGCCTGTCGGCACCGGCTCTCGGCTGGATGCCATCTTCGCTAGTGTGTCGACCGCCTCATTGAGCCACCTCGGGATATGATTGAGTTCGAGACCATCGAACTTGTCCTCTAGCTGGCGTACTTCTCAGCAGTAAGCAACTATCTTGGTGCCATGGCAGCTTGACTCCTTCATGATCTAACCGATGACCAGCTATGAGTTGTCTCAAACATCAAGCCGTCGGATGTCCAACTCAATGGCAATGCGTAGGCCGTTGATGAGCTCATCGTATTTGGCCACATTATTGGAGGTGGGGAAATGGAGGCAGACCACGTACTTTTTGTGTATCCCGAGGGATGAAACAAAGACCAGCCCCACGCCAGCTTCTCTCTTCATCAACGACGGCTGCTGGCGACATCTGGACCTTGGTCCATTCCTCAACAAAATCAGCGAGTGCTTGGGACCTAATCATTGTCCGAGGGGCATACGGAATGCTCTAACCCATCATCTCGAGTGTGTACTTGGCGATTCTCCTTATGGTGTCCCGGTTTTGGACGACCTCGCTGAGAGGGAAGGACGTCACGACCATGACCGGGTGTGACTTGAAGTAGTGAGGCGGCTTTCTCTTGGCGATCAGGACGGCATACAAGAGCTTCTGGATTTGTGGGTAGCAAGTCTTAGAGTCGAACAAAACCTCACTAACGAAGTACATGGGGCGCTACACTTTGAGGTCGTGTCGCTCTTCCTCCCGCTCTACCACTAGGGCGACGCTGACCACTTGTGTGGTGGCCGCGATGTAGAGCAGGAGCGGTTCTCCATCGGTTAGGGGGACCAGGATCGGGGCTTTCATCAGAATTTCCTTGATTTTGTCGAGTGTCTCTTGAGCCTCGGGAGTCCATGCAAACCAATCGGTCTTCTTTAGAAGTCGGTACAGCGGGAGGCCTCGTTCGCCGAGGTGTGAAATGAAATGACTAAGTGCGGCGAGGCACCCCATGACTTGCTGCACTCCTTTTAGATTCTGGATTGGACCCATCCTCATGATGGCCGAGATCTTCTCCGGGTTGGCTTTGATGCCGCGCTCGGAGACGATGAACCCAAGTAGCATGCCCCTCGGGACCCCGAAAATGCTTTTTTAGGGTTGAGTTTGTTGTCGTTTGCTCCTAGTTTTGTGAAGGTCCACTCTAGGTCATCTACGAGTTGGTCGGTCTATTTGGACTTGACCACAATGTCGTCTATGTAGGCCTCAGTGGTTCGCCCGATGAAGTCTCTGAAACACTTAAGCTTACATTGCTGGTATGTAGCTCCTATGTTTTTAGACCAAAAGGCATCATGACATAGCAGAATGACCCGAGCAGGGTGATGAAAGAAGTCATGAGCTGGTCGGACTCTTTCATGGTGATCTGATGGTACCCGGAGTACGCATCAAGGAAGTAGAGGGTTTCCCACTCCGAGGTCGAGTCGACTACTTGATCTATACGTCGAAAAAAGAAACAGATCCTTTGGACATGCCTTATTGAGACTCGTGTAGTCAACACACATTCTCCATTTCCCATTCTTTTTTTGTACAAGGATAGGATTGGCTAACCACTCAGGATGATACACTTCCTTGATGAATCCGACTGCCAAAAGCTTTGTAATCTCTTCGCCGATGGCCCTGCGCTTCTCCTCATCGAAGCGACGCAAGCGTTGCTTCACTGGTTGGAGCCTGGCCTGATCTTCAAGGCGTGCTCGGTGACTTTCCTCAGGATGCCCGGTATGTCAGAGGGTTTCCACACGAAGATATCTCTGTTGGCACGGAGGAAGTCGATGAGTGCGCATTCCTATTTGGAAGAAAGCGTGGTGCCAATGCGCACCACTTTATCCTCCAGGCTACCAGGGTCTATGAGGACATCCTTGACACCCTCTATGGGCTCAAAGGGTTCGACTGATCACTTGGAGTCGGGTGTCTCCTCGGCAGTCCCTTCCTTGATGACTGTGAGCTCCTCGGAGGCGATGATTGCCGAGGCATGCTCGCAACACTCAACCTCACACTCGTAAGCACGCTAGAAGGTGGTGCCGATAGTGATGACCCTAGGTGGGCCCGACATCTTGAGCTTTAGGTAAGTGTAGTTTGGGATGGCCATGGACTTTGCATAGCATGGTCGTCCTAGGATGGCATGGTCGGTCCCGTGGAATTCAACCACCTCAAAGGTGAGGGTCTCCATCCTGTAGTTGGTCGGATCCCTGAAGGTGACAGGTAGGTCAATCTGCCCAAGCGGTATGGCTTGCTTCCCCAGCACAATGCCATGGAAAGGTGCCCCGGTTGGTCGAACACGCAACCGATCGATGCCCATGGCATCGAGTGTCTCATCTTACATGATGTTGAGGCCACTGCCTCTATCTATCAGCACCTTGGTGAGGCACTTCATGCCGATGATTGGGTCGACCATAAGTGGATACCTCCCTAGCTGCGGGATGCTATCTGGGTGGTCGGATTGGCCGAAGGTGATCATGGACTCCAACCACCGGAGGAAAGACGATGTTGTCGGTTCAGCCATGTAGACCTCGCAACGTGCGATCTTCTAGCAGTGCTTGGAGTCATACGCCGCTATCCCACCAAAGATCATGAGGCAGCCATTTAGGGTCAAAAAGCTGCCATCCTTCCCCTTAGCATCGTCTGTCGTAGGCTCAGGCTTCTTTCTCTAGTTCCCCTTGTTGGAGCCATTGGACAGGAACCGCTTCATGAGGGTGCAGTCCTTGTATAGATGCTTAACGGAGAAGGCGTGGTTCAGGCATAGCCCCTCGAGAAGCTTCTCGAAGTGGTCGGGAGCATTCTCTATGGGCGCCCAGCCACCTTTCTGCTCAGCAGCGGCCACGAGCGAGCCCCCGTGATGCTGCTTGTTCTTCTTCTTGTTTAGACGGTTAGAGGGGCCCTCATCGGCGTCCTCGTCCCTCCTTGCTTTGCCTTTAGAGCGATCAAAATTCACTCCGACCGCCTCCTCGCTCGAGGCATGGCTAGTCGCAATGTCGAGGAGCTCCTTCATGGTCCGAGGACCCATACGTCCCAGCTTGTGGACCAGGGACTCACATGTGGTCCTAGACAGGAAGGCTTCGATGACGTCGGCGTCGGCGACATCAGCCAACTGATTGCATTGCCTGGAGAAGCATCGGATGTACTCACGGAGAGTCTCTCCGAACTTCTGTCAATGATTTTTCAGATCCTAGGGGTTCCCAAGGCGCATGTAGGTAGGTGCCCTAGAAGTTTTCCACAAAGATCTCCTTCAGGTCCGTCCAACTTTGAATCCAGTTGGGCGGAAGGTGCTCCGGCCATGTTCGCACTGAATCGGCTAGGAACAAGGGGAGGTTGTGGATAATGAAGTAATCACTATCCGCGTCGCTGGCTTGACAAGCAAGCCGATAGTCCTCGAGCCACAAGCCGGGCTTCGTCTCCCCGGAGTGCTTCGGGACGTTGGTTGGCGGTCGATACCGCGGCAGGAAAGCCACGTTGAGAATGTGCCTGCCAAAAACCTAGGGCCTCGGTAGGTCGAGGCTCGGGCTCTAGTCTTTGCTGCTATCATAGCGTCCACCACGACAAGGATGGTAGCCATGGCCGGACTCCTCTCTCTTGTCATCCCGTCAACGCTTGCGGGCATCTAGGGTGTTGTGTGCGTCATGGTTGGGACTGAGACGCTCATGCACCAGGACCATGGCAAGTCCCCCGCCGTCGCGTGGCGCCTGGTGGATGGACATGTCCTGGCCATGTCGCCCTGAAGACATACGCTGACTAGCATCGAGCTCGCGTCACCGAGACAACGAGCTTTCCACATGTTGCACCGCTGCTCTCTCGAGCAGTGTGCGGATCTCGCAGTGGGCCCGATGGCCTTCGGGTGTCGCAGGCTCTGGAAGCCTTTGGAGTATGGCTGCAGCAGCAGCTATGTTCTGACTTACCCGGGCGAAGTGTGGGAGGCCTCTGTTGTCCTCTACGATCCTCCGATTTACATCACGGGTGATGGCGCGAGCGTGGCCACCGTCCCTGCGGCGCTCGATCTCACGTTCGAGCTCCACGCGCTCCTACTCCAGCTGAAGGCGCGCATCTTTGAGCTCCTGATGCTGCGCCCTTAGCTGTTCCACCTTGTCGACACATAATTTTTGTCCCATGCCGAGGACACACGCAGCAAGCCGGAAGAGTCCGCTCGATAGAGTAGATCCGCCTAGCTTCAACGCAGGGGTGGTCAATCCTGCACGATCCTCCCGAGACGTGCCAGTCAATTTGACCCTGCAATTGACAAGGAGAGAAAGTTCATCAGTAATTAAGGGTGAAACTTGCCGGTATTGCTAGACAATCCCAAATGTGTGGCTATGAGAGCCGATATGAAAGGAGATCAACTAAATAGTCAATTCTAGTATATTCATGAGAATAAATCAATTAGAGCTCATGGGATTGTGTAAGAAGAACCGGTTACCATTTAGGATAAATATCATTAATTGAACAGATATTAATCAATGGCAATAAGATGTCAACAATGATCGGTTTGTGCTGAGCCAATGATTATAATTAACCGAACCCCTTTTTATATAAAGAAACAATTCAACACCACTTAACCGTTTAATAAAGATAAATCTAATGAACATGTTAGATCTCATCTATCATCATGACCAGTGGGGCATGAGGCAAAATCATACAGGCCGTAGAAATAACAATAGAATCAATGACCCTAACTCATTACTAATATTAGTGGGGCATGAGGCAGAATTATGCAGGCCGTAATACAATAATAAGATCATGGGGCTAACATATCTTTCAACATATCTTTACTTCAATGGTCTCGTGATGTGAACTGTTCGTGTAAGCACTCAATATCAGCTAAAACAGCCGATTCAGGCATAACGCATAGTTAAAGTCATGCCTTACCAGAAATAGATCTACTAAATAACGATCCCACTCCACGGTGCTAACAGTGGGGTGTGAGGCAGAATCACACAGGCCATGATAATGGGCCGTGGAACGGTTCTCGCTAGCCAATAGATCTACTCAAGACACAACATGCCTTAACTGCATGTTATGCATGATTAAGATTGATGTAAAACAGCCGATAAAACATAACTCATCGTTTAAGGTGTAGATTCGATCAGTTTTAGGTTGGCAAATGATGGGTCAAATAAGATATAAGGCCGATCTAAATCAATCTCAATCGGGCAGAGTGATATTGCTGTAATTAGATAAACAATGAAAGCAATAAGCAATATCGGTAACTTAATGAATCTACCAAAGACTGCCAATTCTAAGGTAGAGCCGATAACTTGACCTCGATCTAATTCAAGCAGTGGGGTGTGAGGCAGAATCACACATGACCATACTCGAATTAAACAAGAGTCGATAACTAGCTTATACCAGAGCCGTAGTGGGGGTCGACCAGATCGATGCAGCCATACGAACAAGGTATAAATCATGACGGTACTTACAGACAAGCAGTGGAGGTCGACCGGATCGATGTAGTCCGTACTCGCTGAAGAACTCGCTGAGATCTACTCTACTCCTACTCCTAAGGGGTGGCCGGAGCCGAAAAAGTAATTGAACTTATATTTGGATTGATTGATTCCCTTTATAATAGCCGGGGTCTGATATTTATACCCAGAGTCTAAACCTGAATCCTACTCGAGCACGATTCGTTACAATCCTTGACATAAATGAAAATATTCCCTAATTTAAGATAACTTGGACTCTAATCTTTCCCCTTTTGTATAGTCTGATATGTCGTTTCCTGGCGCCAACCATAGTTCATCATCGCTATCCGTCGACGTCATCCCAAGAGACCCGATTACAGAATCGTGGCTGACATCGATCTTCTTTGATTGGCACAATCTTGGAAGCCTGCGAGTTCCCGTGTTCTTTCTCTCAAATTTTGGTGTAAACACACCTACATGCGGGGAAGGGCCCCGGCATCTTCTTCGATTTCATCGTCGAACGGTGGGGTGGCCCCTCCCTCATGGACGCTTTCGACGCATCCTTCGAAGTTGCAACGTCTTCAATCTTCTTTATGCGGGTACCGCTGGCCCTGTAGATGACAACGGGGATGGCTCCTCGTCGTGGCCCTAGCGCCGTACACGGGCATCGTCAACCGATCGTGGCGCTCCATCCCGACCCAGCGGACGGTATGGCTCGCTGACGCATCCGCTGGATGCTGTATGGGGAGTAGGTAGCATAGCATCGGCACGCGCGATGCTGTTGGCGACATGCGTCCTCAGACGTGGCCTGTCGTGGCCGTGAGTCACGTCAAGACGTGTCTGCTCCCCTTCTGGCGTCAGAAGTTTGACCCCGGACTCGTACTTTTAGACCCGTAGTGGCTGGGGACGGTATGGACCTCTATCGGACGTGGAGGAGCCCGCGCCCTCGAGGTTGGGCGAGACGGAGCCCACGCTCTCGGGGTCGGACGTGACGGGGCTCTCACCCGAAGGATCAAGATGATGGGGCTCCCGCGCTCTTGGGATCGGGCGAGACGGAGCCCGCGCCCTTAGGGTCGGGTGACTCCGATCCCGTATCCTTGAGGTCGGACGAGACGAAGCCCGTGCCTTTGGGGCCGGGCGAGACCAAGATACGCTCTTGACCATCCGAGGGTGTTAACGTTCACGGCCATTAGTTTCCTTTTTTCAGGTATCCCTGATACTGATACGCGACACCAGACTCAAGGACAGAAGAAAAAAAACACGGGGGGAACAAAAGAGACGAACACAAGGACCTAAACCCGAGCTCAACAGCGAGCGGACACCAAGAGACCTAAACCACGTCAGGGGCAGACACTATGCGCCCTGACGAACACTGCAGAGGACCTGCATCAGATGGGCGTCAGCGACACTGCATCCACAGCAGCCAAGACCAGCAGCACGAGCCATCTTACGAATGTCGGGATAGCGATTGCCATTTTGTTCCTGGAGAGTAAACCACGACGCTGGACATGACCCTGAACCGCCGGGGAACAAGCAGCCAGGGAATTCTGAAGCGCCTTCCGTTTGACTGCCTTATCAGTCATGTCCACATGATCGCCCGAAGGAAGCCTTAGCAGCCAGGCGGATGCTCTGCCTCCGGACAAACGCCGTAGGCGAAGCAAGGGCCACTGAGTTGCGACGACGGCGCGGCATTGGGGTTGGAATCGGCGGTGAAAGAGTCGGCAGTTTTATCTAAAACACCAGGAACTATTTTATCTCTAAAATTTAAGAAATTGTTTTTATTTTTAATTAGACATGTAAAAGAAGACTGAAAAGATCAGACACACAGTGACGAAGCTAGAAAAAAATTTAGGAGAGACTAAACAAAAGAATAGAGACTTTTTTATCTTCTCTTAATCTTAGTCTCTCTTATCTAATACATATATGCATAAAATTTTAAAAGAGAGTTTAGGGGGCTCACGTGTCCAGGGGGCTAGACCCCCAGCCCCACCGCTGGCTCGGTCACTGCAGACACATATGACGAAGACCAAACAATACGATCCTACTCTGCTGCTAACAATCACAATTGTTCGATTGTACACTAGTACGAAGCAAAGACGCTGAACTTGCCTATCATTCAGCAAGCGCCGGTCACTTCCACCTTCCAGAGCGCCACGCGAGACGCTTCCGTACCTCGCGCCACTGAGGCCTCCTTTGGCAGACCCAATCCACGGGGTTTCCCCACGTTTTCCCCGGGCCAGGCCCCCGCGAGGATTTCGGCCACGGGGAGAAGCCCCCTTGCATTTGGAAGCCTGTCACCTGGGAGAGGGCGACCCGAGCCCCGTACTTTCCACGGGGTGGCTCGTCCCGCACCCAGGGGTCCGGACGGCTCTTCCCCGACCCGAGCGAGGGCGACGAAGAGGAAGCACCGCCGCCGCCGTCGTCCTGCCACCGAGCTCACCCCCCATCGCCGCCACCACCACCGAGCTCGCCGCGCCCCCCCCCCCCAACCCCCCCCCCCCCCCCCCCCCCCCCCCGCCCCCGCCGCGGCCGAGCTCGCCCCCGCCGGCTTCTTCCTTATCTCCGTCGCCGGCCTCGCGACTGCCACCACCACCGTCCGAGCTTAAAGATCTACTCCAGGTTAGCTCCAAGAACCCGTCCAAGTTCCTCACCTAGATCTAATTCGAATTGAAGTGTGCACGATGGATGCACTAGCCAGATCCAAAGCGCAATACCATTTAAATTGCATACTATTTCTGGATCATCGTTTCTACGTGCAATCTGCAGTTAATAACGAGTAAACGAGGCTAGGCTAGCTAGACTCAAAGTGGAGCTGGATCTAGATCTGTTCAATTATCCTAGAAAAATCAAGGATCTACCATTTTTTGCTATAATGTACTGGTTGACCAGTGAATGAATGTTGTTCTATTTATTGCTGTAATACCAACCGATTTACCTATAGTTAAAATTAGATATTTGCTTGTCATCTTAGTTTGCTTCATCTACAATTCTCAGTTGACATATTGTTTTCAGGGTGAAGACAAGAAGTGATCCAGCAAGTTCCACTTCCTTGCTTAGCAGCTTAGGTACTTTTGTTTGTCTCTGTTACTGATTCCTCTCCCTTGTTCATTTGAGTTGTGATTCCATGAATTTGCTGCTTTGATTATATGTTTCAATTTTGGTAATATTTGGACGACATCTGTTAATATTTGTCAACAAAGCAGAGGATTTGGTAATATTTTGATGACATCTGTGAATTATGGTTAAAAGAAAAACATTGGCAAAGACCTGCTGCTAGTTGCTAGAAGGCATAATGCACTCATACACCAGTCTTATGTCTGCCTGCATTATACAGAACAAAAAAGAAGCCTGCATCATATAGAACAAAAAGAATAATGAGACCCGTCCAGGACATACTAATCTTTTGCAGTGTGTCACATACTCACATAGTCACATGTCTCAGTAATTAGTACTTTGTTATGTCTTCTGCAACTTTGAATAAGCTTTTATTGAAATTATATTAACGTCTACAAGTTGGAATGAATGAAATATCATAAATGCTTCTGTGTTTTAATAGAACTCAAGCGGTTCATATTTTCTGGGTCAACAAATAAAACATTTTTAAAGTTATATAATTTTGTTTATTTTCTGTAAACCTGGTCAAATTTGTGCTAGATAACCGCACCATTCCTGATTTGTGGTATAGCACACATGATGTATCAAAAATGTCTAGAACTCATTCTAAGAAAAAAATGGTTTCTCATCATAAGGACTTAAAAACAAGGTTGTTGTAGGTTTTATTGTTAATTGGTCTATTCTTCATATGACGACAAATCCTATGAGTATGCTCATTCCAGTACCAGCCCACATTGTTAGACTATATATCACAACTAAGGATAGATAGATTTAGTTAGGATTAAGACCCCGTTTATCTACTTGACCCCAAATCCTATGAATATGCCAAGTCAATGCAAATAATATATCAACCCTCCTGTTCCTGTCCCATCTACTTTGATTGCATCTATGTTTCTCAACGGACCTAACTACATTGATCTTGGCATCACCCCCTCCCATGATGATTGCCTCGATGCATCTTCGTCATCACCATGGCACCTCTTTTGTGCTTGTTGCTTCATGTGCAACTGTCTCGACATTGACAACCTAACCATGACTATCCCAATCACAACATCTATGAGTGCATTATGCCCCATTTAATTAACTAGAGTAAGATCAGCCTAGATCCTGAACCTTAGGAGTTGACTGAGTAATAGGTTCTTGCAAATCTCTTCTTTTATGTATTGCAGTTCATAGAACTCTTCTTTTATGTTTGGCACATAAGTTATAATTCTTGTTTTTAGTTATATTATATCCTATTTAATAATATTATCCCTATATAATAGATAATGGGTTCTTGGGAGGAGGATGTTAGGCAGTTCATGTTAGATGAGGAAGAATTGGACGATGAACTTTTCTTTGTTATTGTCCCTGCTGTCATGTCATGTCTCTATGATGAAAAGATGCCAGAACACATGTCATCTCTTCCTGGTGCCACAAAGGTCAAACAAATCCTAGAAGGCCACGAAAATTGGTGCAAGTTAGAGTTTAGAATGGAGGTTGAGATCTTTAGAGCTATAGCTAATCTTCTCAGAGCAGAAAACTTATTACGCGATGCACGTGGTGTTAAGATTGAGGAGCAATTAGGAATGTTTTTGTTCATGCTCTCCCATAATGCTAGCATTGAAACGCTGAAGAAAGCATTCCAACACAGCGGTGAGACAATTCATAGGAAAGTCAATGAGGTCTTCGATATAATTCCAACATTGACTCATAGATTCATCAAGCTTCCAAATCCAAACCAAACACATGCCAAGATTTTATCAAACCCTCAGTTCATGTCGTTCTTCCAGGTTAGTCATATATGTTGCTTGCCCTTGTATCATTCTAAACACACTATTCCAACAATCTTAGGTTCCTTTTTACATGCAGAACTGCATTGGCGCCATTGATGGGACACATACCCCTATTACTATCAATGAAGATAAGGCCCCTCCTTTTAGAAACAGAAAAGGGACATTGTCCCAGAATGTTATGTTCGCTTGTGACTTTGATCTCAAATTCACTTTCATCTCTTGTGGGTGGGAAGGATCTGCATCTGATGCAGGAGTCCTACGTTCTGCTCTTACGAAGGGTTTTCATGTACCGCCAGGGAAATTCTACCTTGTAGATGGCGGGTATGCTAACACTCCATCATTCATAGCACCGTACCGAGGAGTTAGGTACCACCTTGGTGAGTTTAGAAGGCGTGGATCATCGCAGAGAAATGAGTATGCAAACTACAGGGAGTTGTTTAATCATCGGCATGCACAACTTCGGAATCATATTGAAAGGGCATTTGGGGTGTTGAAAAATGGTTTCCAATTCTGAAAGTGGGAACACACTATCCAATTGAAATTCAGATCAAGATTCCTGCAGCAGCAGCGGTATTTCACAATATAATTAGAGCGCACAATGGGCAAGATAATTGGCTAGATCACCAACCACAATATATCAATCCAACCACTTTTGTTGATATGCCGAAGGGGGATAACAGTTATCCAAGCGAGATAGAATCGAGTGATGGTAACACATTACGAGATCAAATCACGCAAGCGATGTGGGCTGCCTATAATAATTAGATGGTAATTTGGAGCATTGTTCATCATTTTCAGCATTTTACCTTACATTTATATTTCTATAATTTTAGCTTATATTTATCTTTCACCATTTTTCAGCAATGTCAATGTCCCAGGGTACAAGGGCTGCATGGACCTACACGTTTGAGAAAGGGCTGGTGGATGTAATGAAAGAGCATGTCAATATCCCAATGTATAGGGCACAAAATGGCTGGACAGCAGATGGTTGGAGAAATATTGCTAAACGGTTCAATGAAACCTTCCCTTTAGCTCATTTTTCAAAACAACAAATGCAAGAGAAGGAGAAGGAGTTGAAAGGAAACTATAGGATAGTTAGAGATGCCAGAAAAGAGAGTGGTGTTGGTTGGAATGAGACATTAAGCATGATAATTGCCGAACCAAAGAAATGGGAAGACCTAATTGAGGTTAGTCACTTTCTATCAATTATATAGTACTGTGTTTTCACTATTTTAAGAGGCTAACCAAAATGTTGCTTTGTTGCATTTAATAGAAGTATCCCAAAGTCAGTAAGTTCCAAAAGAAGCCACTTCCTCTTTATGAACACCTGGCATCATTGTATGCAGGTAATTTTCCTTTGTTTGCTCATGAATACAGTTTTTGTGGTGCTGTATTCATGAGCTAGCTGTATTCACTTGCATGTCTTCTGCTACCTGTTGTACGTTTACATTGCAATCTAGTGTGCACATACATCCTGCACTGATGTTGGCGATCATTGTGTGAAAGTGAAACCATGCCAATTTGAAGCCGGGATGGTTTAGATGTATTGTTTTAGCTGGTATTTTTGGATTGCTCAGAATCTAGCAAACTTCCTGATACTTAACATGACTTTTTTGTTGAAGACTACTTATCCTAACATAATAGCCTCCCACATTAAGTTTTTGTTGTGCTGGACACTACTTAGCCTATAGCGTAAGGCTTCTCAGTGACATTTGCTCAAACTTCAATCTTCATATTACCATAATCCAAATTCCATTGGGTTCCTTTTATCATGGTAGATAACAGAGAAGCAGTAAAGATTCATAGTCATTCTGTTCTATTCTAAATTCTAATGTATGCTACTCTAATTGAGAACCTGTTAGGTCATTTTTGGCTTATATCAGGGGGATGGGGATCTATTGGGCCTAATTTTTGAATTCTTGTATCTCAGAATCTACAAAAGCAGATTATTTTTTTGTAATGTTCCAGTTCAATGACTAATATATGTTGAGGTTACGCTGAACCTAGTTGGCTGATCTTTTGTATAATTTCGAAACCAATGTTGTGCTTGATCGACGTTCAACATAGTCATATTTAGAATCCATCACTGATCTAGGCAAGCCACAAGACTTGGGCATCAGTTGTTTTAGCTTCATAGCAGCAAGCTAGAAGGTTATCTTGGTATTTCCCCTAAAATTTTTCTTCAGCTGCTATATTTTGGCTGGAATGCAGCTTATGCAGGTAGAGGTGTACTTGGGCGACAGAAGCCCTTAATGGCTTATCATCACGATGTTGGCATTAGCATAATTTGGTTATCCCATATTGTAGACCAAATATATTTGGGATCTAGATTGGACCAAATATATTTTGTGATCTAGATTTAAGTCTAATCTTTATTTAGTTTAAAGAGAAACGAGAAGCTTGTGTTGGTGGACTGGTTCAGTGATACCATAATTTAACAACAGCTAAGCATTTGTGTTTAAAATAATTGGATCCCATCTATAATGATAATCTGCATCAAGCTACTGGTTTCAATTGGATCAACAGCTAACATATCATTATGAAATCAGTGAAACCAAAGTCTTACTACTGCACCTGTAATTGACCCCCATCAGTCTTTAGAATCCTAACGCCTATAGGTAATTTTCCTTTGTTTGCTCATGAATACAGTTTTTGTGGTGCTGTATTCATGAGCTAGCTGTATCGTAAATCTGAATTGATAAACATGTGCCTATGGTGTTGAATAACTTTGAATAATACTTAAGAGTGCATCTGTGATGTGTATTGATAGGAAGTATAGCCACTTGAGATTTGAATTTTACATCAACCGAGCCACCTAACATGACAGCACAACCTCCAATTGAAAGAAGTCACTCTGAGCAAAGTACACAGAACACGGCTGCTGGCTCTGATTCTGTTGGCATCAATTTTGGTACAAATCCTTTTTCTCAAATTGAGGGCCTAGAAGTGCAATCTGCACCTATAGATGGCAACGGTGCCCCGATCCCCGATTCCCCGCGGGGAATTCCTCTATTAGGGGACGGGGATGGGATCAATTAACCCCCCACGGGGATTTAAATGGTAGAAAAATCTTCCTCCGTCGGGTCTAACGGGGCCGGGTCTGGTAGACGGTCCCCCGTCCCCGTTTCCCCGCGTCCCCGTTTCTCAAAGCTTATACAGCCTATTTACTCAACCCGGCCCAACAAAGCCCAAGTCGAACGCAGCAGAAAACTGCCCCCCAGTCCTCATCCTCTCCCTGTCTCGCCCGCCACCGCCACATTGCTTAGCTGCTTGCCGCCCTCACCACACCCCGCGCACTACTGTAGTCCACAAGGTGACCCCATGGGAGCACCCACGCGACCCTCCAACAGCGGCGGCGCATCCGCGTCTGGCTCCCCATCGGCAGCAGAGGAGCATCACGTGTGGCTCCCTAACGGCAGCAACGTGCGGCAACCTACAAGCAACAATGCGTGCAGCGCAGGTCCCCTAGGCCAGCGGTGGTTTCTTGAAGCAGGTAGGCACTGGAGCTTCAGATCTAGACTTGCTTGTCACCAACGCCATGGATTTTTCCTTCACGTCACTTCTCAAGATCTTCTATGACTACACAATAGATTGAGCCATTCATGCTCATTAATGTGCTGCTTCTTGCTATTTAGCAATTTCGAGATTGTGATCCGTGTTGTACTCTAATGTTGTATTGATGACCTTATGTAAAGGGTGATGAATTGACCGATGGTGAATGGCAAGCTTATGCGGGAACGGGGATCCCGACGAGGAATTTTCCACACGCGGGGACGGGGATGGGGGAGAAAGTGTCCCCGTGAGTTTTGACGGGGACGGGGACGGGGATTTTTTCTCCCCACGGGGACGGGGATGGAGAGGCATTCCCCGACGGGGAATTCCCCGTTGCCATCTTTATTTGCACCACCCTATCTCAATCTAGAGGAGGGAGCAAGTGCTAGTGGAAAAAAACGCAAGCAAAGTCAAATGCCAGCTAAACTCGGCGAATTCATAGACTTGAGAAAGATCCAGATGGAGAAAAATCAGGAAAAACTAGATGAGAAGACGAAAAAAGAAGATGACTATTTTGTAGAAAAGTGCATTACTATTGTGGATAGCATAGAAGACCTAACTATTGAGCAGAAGGCAGATGCTAATGAGCTCTTTCAATCTGAGATGAATCGACAGATATTTATGATGACTAAAAATCTAGCTGTTTGACTAGTTTGGCTAAAGAAAAAAATTTCACAGGTATGTTTGCTTGTCTTAGTTTTCTCCTCTTCTTCTAGCATCAAAGACTGTTGTAATATTCATCTGATGTCGTGGATATTTATGATGACTTGAATGTTTATCTGAATGGATGCCTCTAATTTGATCATTGGAGACTGTTGTAGTGTTCTTCTACTGTAGTGTTAGAACATGTGTGAATGTTTATCTGCTGAATGAATGAATGTTTATCTACTGTAGTGTTCATCTGCTGAATGACCTACTGAACCTGTATGAATGTATATCTGAATGTGACCTGTTGTAGTGTTAGAACATGACCTGGAGTGTTAGAGAGTATGGCAAGAGTATATGGAAATGCAGTGGTAAATAAATTCAGAGTTTAGATAAGTTGCACTATGTGAAAAAGAAATCCCAAGTACTTCTTTTCGTCAGTCGTCCTGCTTTGTTTGGTTTTTTTCTCTGTTCATCTCATTGCTAAGTTACTAATTCCACTAATTCCACTAATGTTACATGTTTTTTTTTTTGCTGCAGAATTAGACCTGAAATGTCTACCTCCCTCGTCTTGTGTGTTCATCTCTTTGCTGCTAGCACTGGACACAAAGGAGTAGAGGGTAGCTAGCTAAGATTGAAGTTTTAATTTGTGTTCGTGTTCCATGATGGATAGAACTGTATTATTTCGACTTTGGAGCTGTACTTTGACAATAGGTGCAGATTAAAGCTTCTTTGAGAACTATCTTGCTTTGTGCTAAATTACCTATGCAATTATGCTGTAATTTTGGAGCCATAATCTCTATTGGAGCTGTAATTTTGGAGCCGTAATCTCTATTGGAACTGTATTATTACTGCTTGAATTTTGGTCTACATTTGAGCTATACTTGTTCACAAATCAATCATGATTTGTATTATTTATGTAGATCTCTTATTTTCCATGTTATCTGACTTTCCTTGATTTTATTTTTAAAAAAATAATGATTTTCAAGGTTATTTCTGATTTGATGATTACTACTAATGTCTATTATTTTCCTGATTTGTTGTTGATTTTTTTCTGAGTTTTTATCCGATTCTAACCATTCTTGAAGCACCAGCCTGCACCAATAGCCTCAGGCGCACAGCACCAGGCAGCAGAGGCGGAGGGGAGTGAAGCCGGCAGCAGAGGCAGAGGGGGAGTGAAGCCACGGGAGGGAAAACCAAATAGAAAAGGGGTTAGGGAAGGGAAACAACAGGGTTTGATAAGTCCAGTGAAATCCGCCTCGGGGCTTCCTTTCCATGGGCGTGGCTTCCCTCTGCATCCAAAGGAAGCCTGACTCGACGACCTCTCCCCGCGGCGCCGAGCTGACCCGTCAGGCCGTAAGTGGACATGGGCCCCTTAGCAGTGGTCTGGATAAACGGGCATGAAGGCTGGCCCATATATATGCGATGGGGTACCAGCGACACAAACGGATTAACGAAGGCTGCTGGCCGCCTGCTGCAAAAGAATACTATATATTCGCATAAATAATCCCAAACGGGTAATATAACCTCGGCTAAACAAACTTAAATAAAGATTGCTAAGGCTAAAACATCAGCCGGGCTTGGTTGCGCGAGCCTGTAACTCTAGTTTGGGAGGGCGAAAGGGTTGGTCAATTTGAGGTTGACTTTGCATGCTTATTTCCCACTAATGATCAGTGGGGGGCCACTAATGATCAGTAGTGGTGCATTGCTGCTGACCATTCGGGTTCGATGGTTGGGGTGATGAAACATCCTTACAAGGCCTAGCCATGGTCCTCTCAACTAATCAACCCTTTTTCTTTTAACTTACTTTTTACTTACTACATAATAAATACAAGCATGTATTTTACTATGAACTAGTATAGTACCCGTGCTAACGCCATGGTTTTATCTTAGGGATGCACATAAAAACAACCGAACGACGCTATTTTTTTCTATAGTTTAAGTTTAACGCAATTGTATATGACCATATATATATATATATATATATATATATATATATATATATATATATATATATATATATATATATATATAGAACTACTATCCTGTAGCTGGCCATAGAATAACTTATTCTGTAGCCACTTTGAGTTACGATAATTACTATGTTAATTTACGAGATTTACAGTAACTCCTTACTAAGTGGTTTACTATAACGTTATGGTAAATATTCCTATGTGTTATAGTAACCCAACTATCGTAAATATGTATTGACATTATGGTAAATTAGTATATAAAATTATGGTAAATAGAGGTGGCTACAGAATAACTTATTTTGTAGCCGGCTGCTGAATAGTCTCTCCCTATATATATATATATATATATATATATATATATATATATATATATATATATAATGCATAAAACACCCGTACAAAAGGTACTCATCGCCTAGCTTTTGAAAACTACAACATACAAAAGTACTATTTATTGCTAATCGAGTCATTCATGCAACTATACTAATTGCCTACAGTATTGACATCCTTGATTCTTACTTTCAACCCTTTTTCTTCCTACTTACTACATAAAAATACAAACATGGTTTTTACTATTAATGGAGGGAGCATAATCTTGATAGTTTTTTTCTCCCTCGAGTCGACTACCAACTCTTTTCTTATTACTATGTATAAATACAACCCTTTTTCTTTTTACTCTACATAAATACAAACATAGTTTTTACTATGAATGGAGGGAGTACAACTTTGACAGTTTTTTCTCCTTCGATTCGACTGCCAACTATTTTCTTTTTATTACTCTATATATCAATACAACCTTGGTGGTAGTTTCTCACTCCACTTTCAACAGCTCTATATACAACTTTTATAGTTTTTTTTCCTCCCATTGCAAAAAGTAGAAATATTTGTTCATAAATATACATAACTTTAATTTTCACACTATCCATAAACCGAAAAGGATCAAAGTTCGATGACTTCGTTGAAGACCCATAGAAATCTATAGTTTTAATATAATCTCTGATTCAAGTTGGCAAGGAATTTGTTGTCAACGTGTCAGTGTCAGGGACTAGAGTCTGTTGATGATTATGACAGTATACATCTCTCGATATTCCATGTAGCGGCCCTCATCGGGAATTGCATGGGTGTATGTGAATAACCTAGTGGCATATTTATTTAGACCGGCTTAGACAACAAACTATTCAAAATTTCTGCCACAGTTTGATTAATTAGTTGGACCATTCACTAAGCTAGGTTCTAATAAGACAAGTTTTATTCCTAGTAAGAACTACATTAACAGAACTTGATGGTGGATGAATCTGGTGCACTAGTATTAGTACGGTGTTCTTCTATTTTTACCACAACTATTGTTCTTAGATACTCTTATGATCATACAAGTTTGGGTTCTCATGAAAGGATCAACGGTTTGTTGTGAGATGTTGGAGCGTTGCATAAGGTATTAATAGGGATTATATGATCTATCATGTGAATATTGCTACTCAGTTTTTTATAACCTGCAACCAATACAATATGTTATTGCTGAATGATCATCTATTAATCCTAGCGCTTAATTGGTGAGTATGTGTTAATTTGAAAAGAGTTTAACGATGGCACAAACTCACCTCTCAAACCCAACTCCTACAAAGGTTCAAAGAGCAAAACCTCGTCCCATATATATTGCAATTTCTCGCTACCAAGTGAGCTCAACAATGGGATGAACAGCTACAGCCAAGAATGACCTGCTACAGTCATGAGGAGGAAGAAGGGTACTTCGAAACCGCCACGCTATGTTTCTCCGCCTCGTTGAGCCGGCGAATGAAACCGCTCCTGGTATAGGCGCTTCCGCTTCTCGCACCTCTCCCTCAGCTGCGCGGGCGACAAGCGCCGGGCCTCCGCGTTGTACAGGCAGGACGACAGCCTGGCCCGTTGGTGCCGACGAGCTGGCCCTCGAACTCCGCCATGGCCACGTCGATGTCCCGCCGCTCCGAGTAGGTGACATACCCGTAGCAGCGCGTACGTGGTGCCGTCCGGCTGGCGCTTCACCCGCGCGGAGCCCGGGACGAAGGAGGCGAACTTGGAGAAGACGCGCGCGAGGAAGGCCTCGTCCACCTCCGCGCCCAGGTTGCCCAAGAACAAATAGAACCCTGCACTCCACTACTAGAGAACAGACTTTAGAACGATGTCCCAATTTGGCATTAGCCTCGGCATTTTTTGCCCCCGGGACTAAAGGATCCTTTAGTCCCGGTTGGTAATACCAACCGGGACTAAAGATTCCTGCCCAACGGTCGTCCGCGGGGCAGGGATCTTTAGTCCTGGCTGGTATTACCAACCGGGACTAAAGGTTTTAGTCCCAGTTTGGGTGATGCCCCAGGAATAAAGATTAATCTTTAGTCCTGGTTTGGTCCTCTAACCGGGACTAATTATCCCGGCCTATAGACCAGCTCGTTTCTTCCTCCCCGAGCCCGAGCCATTCCATTCAAACTCACTGTCTCTGTTCTTCAGCTTGCTGTTGTTCTTGCTCTCTCCCCCTCCATTGGTGTTGCTCTTCGATTTTGGAGGTAACAAACTTAATCCTCTTATATTTTATCAGTAGCTTATCTCATATTGCGATGTAGATGCATGTGTAACTTTATATGTTGGACTTTATTATGATTTTATGTCATTTTTAGCTCAAAATCACATGATGATTTGCATATATGTTTGGATAAACAAAAGTTAAATTAGTTCATCAAAATCACGCCTCACTCGTCCTCGCTGGAGCACGCGTCATCCTCGTCCCCGGCGGCTTACGTGATCTTAGAATTATTTTTTCCATGAAATGAAAAACTTAGAAAATAGTTAGAAAATTGTAGAAAATCCGTACTAGTTGAACTTGCGGACCGTGTTCAGCTCGGCGAGCATGTTCTCTGCCGAGCGGTAACGAACGTCAAGGAGGAGCTTTAATTTTACGAGGGAGAGCGGCAATGGTCGTGGAAGACCGTGTTCCCTTCCTTGTAGAATCGGAGCACTTCCTTGGCTAAGTACGGTGCCGTCCGGTGGAGAAATGCTCGCTGAGATGATCACGTAAGCAAGGTCAACTAGTACGGATGGTTATTTATTGAAACATGTTTTTGAGCTATGTGATTTCTATGTCATTTTTAGCTCAAAAGCACATGATGATTTACAATAGTAAAATCACTTGATAGTTTGGTATTTTACTATTATACATAGTACATATTTCATGGTTTAGTTAGATAAATAAATAATTTTAGTTTTGTTTAAATATATTATTTTAAAAAATGTGAAATTTACACTAGTTTGTAAAAACAAGTATAGAAAGTAGATGACAACTGGTACCGGATCCTCGGTCTCTCGTTCGGTTGCGAAACGACTGAGGCCAGAACTCCCTCTCATTATCTGCGGCAAGTGTAAGCAGAAGATTGTGATGGAGTACCGAGTCAAGAGACAGGGACCCAACAAGGATCGTATTTTTTATAAGTGCCCAGATCGCGATGTGAGTTTCTTACGCATTTGATTATTATGGCTAATTGACCTGCTTTTCTTGAATATTTTTGACTAAATATTTTTTGGCTTTAATTTTAGTGGGAGGGCAATGGATGCGATGGTTGGTACTGGGAGAAAGATTATGCTACATACGTGCATAATTTGGGTGCGCTTGAGGTAGCGGCTGCTGATGATGAGGTAGTGAGCCAGCAGGAGAAGCTTATTGATATTCAACAGAAGAATAATTTATCTGTTTTAGTTGCGTACGGTCATGAAATAATTATGTTACTGAAGTGCATTGTAGTTTTAGTTTGTTTAGTGATAGTTGGGATTGCTTACGTTGTAGCCAGGCTTAGATAATTAATCAACCGTGTGTGTGTCATCTATGTTGTGTAATAAAATACTTAATTATGTTCAAGATTTTCATAATTTGTCATGTAATGCAGATTATGTCACGCCATTGGATGTACAATACCGATCGCCGCTCCTAAGACTTTATTGAGGGCGTGCACTATTTCTTAGGTGTGGCCGAGGCAAATAAGCGGGATGGTTTCATGTGCTGTCCATGTGCCATATGTAAGAATTTAAAGGAATATTCAAGCTCAATGAGTCTTCATTTACATTTTCTTAAGTCAGGTTTCATATCAAACTATATATGTTGGACTAAGCATGGAGAAAGCGGGGTCATGATGGAAGAAGGTGAAGGAGAAGATTTAGACATTGATGACATTGTTGCTCAGTATGATGCCTTTGATGATACTACAATGGAGGGAGATGAAGAAGAGGTAGCGGTAGAAGATGATCTCGGTGATGCTCTTGGCGATGCCATTCGTGATGCACAACAAGAATGCGAAAGTGAAAAAGAGAAAGTTAAGTTCGAACGCATGCTTGAGGATCATAGGAAGTTGCTATACCCGACGGCCGAAGAGGGGCAAAAAAAGTTGGGTACAACACTAGAATTGCTATAGTGGAAGGCAAAGAATGGTGTATCCAACAAGGCATTTGGGAATTTATTGAACCTCATAAAGAAGATGCTTCCAAAGCCAAATGAATTGCCCACCACTACGTACGAAGCAAAAAGGTTGTCTGCCCTTTAGGATTAAAAATCCAGAAGATACATGCATGTCCTAATGACTGCATCCTCTACCATAACAATGAATACGAGAATTTGGATGAATGCTCGGTATGTAAAGCAGCGTAGTATAAGATCAGGCGCGATGATCCTGGTGACGTCGAGGGTGAACAACGTCCTAGAAAGAAAATCCATGCCAAGGTTATGTGGTATGCTCCTATAATACCATGCTTAAAACATTTGTTCAGAAATAAAGACCATGCAAAGTTGTTGCGGTGGCATAAAGAAGACCGTAAGGTAGACAATATGCTGAGACACCCAGCTGATGGGTCCCAGTGGAGAGCGATAGATAGAGAATTTCCAGAGTTTGCAAATGAGGCTAGAAACTTAAGGTTCGCCTTAAGTACAGATGGTATGAATCCTTTTGGGGAGCAGAGCACTAGTCATAGCACTTGGCTAGTTACTCTATGTATCTACAACCTTCCTCCATGGTTATGCATGAAGCGGAAGTTCATTATGATGATGATCCTCATCCAAGGTCTGAGGCAACTTGGCAACGACATTGATGTCTATCTGAAGCCATTAGTTGAAGAACTTCTAGTTTTATGGAACAAACCAGGTGTATGTGTCTGGGATGAGTATAAACAAGAACACTTTGACCTACGAGCAATGTTGTTCGTAACAATCAATGATTGGCCTGCTTTAAGTAATCTTTCAGGTCAGACAAATAAAGGATATAATGCATGCACACATTGTTTTGATGACCTTGACAGTATATATTTGAAAAGATATCGAAAGGTCGTATACCTTGGCCATCGTCGATTCCTTCCTTTGAATCACCAAGTAAGAAAGAAAGGTAAGCCAGACCACCGGAAGAAGCCTCATAACCGAACCGGGGAAGATGTACTCGCAATGGTCAAGGATGTGAAAGTAGTATTTGAAAAGGGACAAGGCAGCGAATCTGTTCCCAAAGATGATAAGGGACATGCACCCATATGGAAGAAGAAGTCCATCTTTTAGGAGCTACCCTATTGGCAAGTCCTAGAGGTCCACAACGCAATTGACGTGATGCACCTGACAAAGAATCTTTGTGTGAACCTGTTAGGATTCATGGGTGTGTATGGGAAGTCAAAGGATTCACTTGAAGCACGCTAGGACTTGCAGGACATGAAAGAACGAGACAACCTTCATCCAGAGAAGACAGATGATGGACGTCATTACTTAAGTCCTGCTAGCTACACGCTTAGCAAAGAAGAGAGGGACAGCATGTTCGAATGTCTAAGCAGCATCAAGGTCCCATCGGGATTCTCCTCCAATATAAAGGGTATAATAAATGTGCTAGAGAAGAAATTCCTAAACTTAAAGTCCCACGACTGCCACGTGCTTATGACGCAATTGCTTCTAGTTGCTTTAAGAGGAATTCTACCTCCACATGTACGTCTAGCCACCGTGAAGCTATGTGCATTCTTCAATGCAATTTCTCAGAAGGCAATTAATCCAGTGGAACTAACTACTCTATAGAATGATGTGGTTCAATGTCTTGTCAGCTTTGAGTTGGTGTTTCCTCCATCCTTCTTTAATATCATGACACACCTCCTAGTTCATTTGGTGAAGGAGATTAGTATTCTTGGACCTATGTTCTTACATAACATGTTCCCCTTCGAGAGGTTTATGGGAGTCTTGAAGAAATATGTGAAAGTCCGTTCTAAGCCTGAAGGAAGCATCGCCCAGGGCTATGGAACAGAGGAGGTCATTGAGTTTTGTGTTGACTTTATTCCTGACCTTGCCCCGATTGGCATTCCCGAATCACGACATGAGGGGAGACTCAGTGGTAAAGGAACTTTAGGGAAGAAAATATATATTGGCATGGAAGACGATTATTTCAATAAAGCACACTACATAGTTCTTCAGAACTCGTCATTGGTGCATCCGTACATCGAGATACATAAGGAGTTCTTACGATCCAAGTTTCCAGGGAAGACTAAAGCTTGGATTAGGCGTCAGCACATGGAAAGTTTCAGTGGTTGGTTGCGAAAAGAATGTCAAGGCGATGACAATATTGATGAGCAACTGTATTTGTTGGCTAGGCAACCATCGTGGCATATCCTCACGTACCAAGGGTATGAGATAAATGGGAATACATTATATACAGTTGCCCAAGATAAAAGGAGCACCAATCAAAATAGTGGTGTTCGCATAGATGGCACAGATCCAAATGGGAATATACAAATATATTATGGCCGCATAGAAGATATATGGGAACTAGACTACGCACCTAATTTTAAAGTCCCTTTGTTCCGGTGCCAATGGGTGAAGCTGATCGGAGGAGGGGTAACAGTCGACAAAGAGTATGAAATGACAACAGTGGACCTCAACAATATTGGGTACAAAGACGAACCATTCGTCCTTGCTGCCGATGTGAGTCAGATGTTCTATGTGAAAGACATGTCTACAAAATCAAAGAGAGGAAAAAACGAAGACATCAACTCAATGATCAATGAGCCAAAGCGCCACATAGTTCTTTCTAAGAAAATAAATATAGTGGGAATTGAAGACAAGTCAGACATGTCAGAAGATTATGAAAGAAATGTCCGAATTCCACCCTTCATAGTGAAGAAAGATCCAAGCATCATGTTAAATGATGAAGACACTCCATGGTTACAACAAGATCATAACCAAGGGTCATACGTCAAGAAGAAATTTACTATTGTGCCCGCATGATACAACGATGCACTGTTGTGACATAGTTTTAGAAAGTCTATATGAGATTCAAGAATTTATTACTAGTGTTTGATAAAACTTTCTCAAATGGGAAAATGAGGTATGTAACAATTGTAGATATTGCTGAGATGATCAAACTTGGTATTCAGAGTTTTTTCATCTGAGGTCATTTAGTGTCTCATTTGAGCAAATTTGACCAAGTCAAATTTGGTCAAATGAAAAAACAACACTTTGACTCTAGTATTATGAACTCTAAATGACTTCAAATTGAAAAGTTTTTAATACCAAGTTTGTTAAAATCATTAAGATCTACAATTGTTGTTTTGGTCAACTTTCCATTTGAGATAGTTTGGATGCTTCAAATTTGTGATTTTTAAATTTCGACGCCTACAAACTAGTTTTCGGAACCCTAGATTGTCTCAAATTGAAAAGTTTTGAATACCAAGTTTGTTCAGCTCATCAAGATCTACAATCCTTACATAGGCCATTTTTCCATTTGAGAAAGTTTGAACAAAATGTAATTTAAATTTCACAAGTGTGTGATATAGTTTTAGAAAGTCTATATAAAATTCAAGAATTTATGACTAGTGTTTGATAAAACTTTCTCAAATAGGAAAATGAGCTATGTAACAATTGTAGATATTGCTGAGATGATCAAACTTGGTATTTAGAGTTTTTTCATCTGAGGTCATTTAGTGTCTCATTTGAGCAAGTTTGACCAAGTCAAATTTGGTCAAATGAAAAAACAACACTTTGACTCTAGTATTATAAACTCTAAATGACTTCAAATTGAAAAGTTTTGAATACCAAGTTTGTTAAAATCATCAAGATCTACAATTGTTGTTTTGGTCAACTTTCCATTTGAGATAGTTTGGACAGTTCAAATTTGTGATTTTTAAATTTCTACGCCTACAAACTAGTTTTCGGAACCCTAGATTGTCTCAAATTGAAAAGTTTTGAATACCAAGTTTGTTCAGATCATCAAGATATACAATACTTATATAGGCTATTTTTTCATTTGAGAAAGTTAAAACAAAATGTAGTTCAAATTTCACAAGTGTATGACATAGTTTTAGAAAGTCTATATGAGATTCAAGAATTTGTGACTAGTGTTTGATAAAACTTTCTCAAATGGGAAAATGAGCTATGTAACAATTGTATATCTTGCTAAGATGATCAAACTTGGAATTCAGATATTTTCATCTGAGGTCATTTAGTGTCTCATTTGAGCAAGTTTGACTAAGTCAAATTTGGTCAAATGAAAAAACAGCACTTTTACTCTAGTATTATGGACTCTAAATGACTTCAAATTGAAAAGTTTTGAATACCAAGTTTGTTAAACTCTGCAAGATCTACAATTGTTGTTTTGGTCAACTTTCCATTTGAGATAGTTTGGATGGTTCAAATTTATGATTTTTAAATTTTTACGCCTACAAACTATTTTTCAGAACCCTAGATTGTCTCAAATTAAAAAGTTTTGAATACCAAGTTTGTTCAGATCATCAAGATATACAATTGTTGTTTTGGTCAACTTTCCATTTGAGAAAGTTTAGATGGTTCAAATTTGTGATCTTTAAATTTTGACTCCTACAAACTAGTTTTCGGAACCCTAGATTGTCTCAAATTGAAAAATTTTGAATATTAAGTTTGTTCAACTCATCAAGATCTACAATCCTTATATAGGCCATTTTTTCATTTGAAAAAGTTGTAGAATAAAAATACTATATTTTCTTTATTTTTATAGGTTCAACAAAAATTTCCAATCATTTTGGTCAAAAAACCAAGAAAAAAATTAAAACATTAACGTTACAATAATATGATAATAAATTTCCTATCGAATAATATTAGTTTTATTAATTTTAAGTTACAAATATATTTTTGCATTAACAAAATACTTAGTATTAGTAACATTTATATTCTATATTCATAAAAGAAATTAAAAACTTTAGGTTACAAAATTTTCCTATTTACAATAAATCATTATTTAATCAATAGTATTTTTTAAAATAAATATTGCAAAGTATTGAAGTTGCTATAGAATTAATTAGTATTAAACAAGGAGAACAAAATCAAAATCCCAGGCCTTTTCAATTACTTTGGCGGGCGGCCAAAATTTTCAGGACTTTAGTCCCGGCCCAGGCCAGGAACCGGGACTAAAGGGTGGGCGGAATTGCCCGCCCAAAAATACCTTTAGTCCCGGCTGGTAACAACAACCGGGACTAAAGATCCTTTAGTCCCGGCTGGTAAGCCAAGCCGGGACTAAAGGGTTGGACCTTTAGTCCCGATTCGACTTACCAGCCGGGACTAAAGGATCTATAGTCCCGGTTGGTGTTACCAGTTAGGACTAAAGGGTCCCGGCCTATATATAACGAACGGTTCCTCTGTTCATTTTCTACTTTTCGATCTATAACGTCGATCTCGTCTCTGCCGCGCCCGGCCGCGTTGAGCTCTGCCGCGCCGCCGTCGTTGTCTACCCCCGCCCGGCCTCGTCGTCGAGCCCCGCCCGGCGGCCATCGAGATCATCTCCGCCGTATGTCGTCCTCGCGTGGCTCAGCTCGGCCCCGTGGCCGGCCAACACGCCCGCCATGGCCATCCACTCCTAGCCTGCTAGCTATAGCTCGGCCATATTTTTTAGATAGTTTTTTAGATAGTTTTTTTAGGTAGTGTTTGATATATATGTTAGATTAAAATGTATTAAAATTTAATTAGTAGTTTATTCTTAGTTTTTAGATAGTTTTTGATATATGTTAATTAGATTTAAATGTATTAAAATTTAATTAGTATTTTATTTAGATAGTTTTTAGATAGTTTTTATTATAGTTTTTGATATATTTAGTAATTATTATTCTATCTCTCTCTATATATGTGTTAGATTTAATTTTGATTTAGTAATTCTATCTATGTATATATGTTAGGTTTAATTAGATTTAGCAATTAATTCTATCTAGATATTCTATATGTATACATATATATGTACTTAATTATTTCTATGTGTATATATACATGTACTTAATTATTTCCATGTGTTGAGAGAGAGAAAATTGTATCTAGAGAGTCATTCTATGTGTTATCACATGCATATCTAGAGATATATACATATGCACTTATTCTATGTGTTGAGAGAGAGGGAGAAAATTGTATCATTCTATGTGTATATATACATGTACTTATTTCCATATTTTTGGATCGAAAGTGTTTTTGATTCGATTCCAAAGCCTATACCTTATTATTGTTTATCTTTATGAAATATTATGTGTTATTATATTTAATTGGATTTAGTAATTCTATATGTGTTATCACATGTACTTATGTTATGTGCCATAGTAATTCTATCTATGTCTTGAAGATATAAATGGCTGCTCCGGATGATAACTTGAATGATGACATAATGGCGGATATTATCAACGCCGGCACCAATACGGATGTAGATGACACGAGTCAGTACTTTGCTGATTATGAGGATATCCTGAATATCCCGGTGGTTGAAGATCAACAAATTGTCGCGCAAGAAAATACTGACGAGGTATATTCGATTATCTATCATCTCTTATAGATGCATGCATACGTATATTTGTTGTTAATCGTTGTGTTTCTACTCATGTAGCCGGTCTCTGGATCTACATCAATCACCGACAAGAGTAGGAAAGTCCGAGGGCCAAAAAAGCCATTAGAGGGCCGTTTCATAATATCAGAATTCAACACCTACACCGGCAAACCATTGGGACCACATGCTCAGACATATGTCAATCAATGTGGGTTCATTGTAAGGGATAGGATCCCAATTAGTGCTCGTGAATGGAAGCAGAAGATATCCGCTTCTAATGTTAGTTTTGTATCTGATCGTGACAAAAACCTAGCTTGGAGAGATATCACTCAGCATTTCACATTACAAGCAGATGATGCTTTGAAGGAGCTAGTGAGGGATTGGACAATGAAGAAGATGGCAACATTGTTCCAGAGTTAGAAGAAGATATTGTATAAAAAGTTTATCTTAAAGAATGAAATGCCGGATTTCAATGCTAAGGCGTTTGCCAAGTTGGAGTCCCATTGGGATGACTTCGTACAATACAAGACATCTCAAGAAAGTGAGGAACGTGCGATGAGGAATTAGTAGAATGCCCGACAGAAGCAATACCATCATCGCATGGGATCATGTGGTTATAGGAGTGCTATTCCCAAGTGGCAGAACCTAGAAGCAGAGATTACTGCCAAGGGAATCATACCTAAAACAATAGAGAAGAACTGGCCTCAACGCGTGAAGAATTGGTTCTACGCTCATGGGGGAAGCCTAGACCTAGACACTGGCAAGCTAATTTTCGGCCAAAAAATTGAGAGAGCAACACAGAGACTAGCTTGTGCTAGGGAAGAAGCTGATAGTGGTGTTTTCAAGCCCAATAGAGAAAATGATGAATTGACATATGCCATAGAGAATCCCAAATACGGTGGTCGAACAAGAGGCTATAGGGCGGTTCCGTGACTACAAGCATTCCCAGTAGACAAGGATACCTACAGAAGCCGCCAGAGAAAGAAGGATGAGGAGGCAGACCGAATCCGTGTATTGGAGCAATTTGTTAATGAGTCACGACAAGCATTGCTTGAATCACGTGAACGAGAAAAATCTCTTGAGGCAAGAATGCAGGAGGAGATCAAGAGGCAAGTGCAGCTAGCAATGAGTCAAATGCAATCGTAATCAACGCCGGGAGTCACCATTAGCCCCGTTGGTAAGATGAAAAGCAGTTGTGCTTCCACGGAGCTGTCAGTTATTCAAGGTGACGCTAGGTTGTGCTTCCCTATTGATGACATTACCGAGCCTCTAACAACATGTGAGCTATACATTCCAGATGGTAATAATGCATCAATCATGGTGGTTGTCGGGGTTGTATCTCCAATAGACCGAATGAAGACACCAAGAATCCATGGGTCAGTTATTCAACCTGGATATGCTAGCGTCTCGGTAGATAGAGTGCTCAAAGGTTACAGCAATGTTCCTCTTGACATTGAAGACGGTGATGGGGAGAAGACACTAGGAGAAGCAGAGAAGACATTTATTCAATGGCACAAACGCTTCATCATCATTCCTGGGGCGCCACCACTTCCCCTACCTCACCCTAGGTACGAATGAAAGTGAATGAAATATTATTTTCCATTAATTTTATATTAGCTTCAAAAATAATTGACCCACAACTTATTTTTGTATCAGGGTCTCTCCCCAGCCTAGCCCAATCATTCATTCCCCATCTCATCACAGCGTCGCGGGGGGTGAGACGACTTCATCCCCACGGTGATCTCCAACTCTTACATCGGCCCCATTGCCTCCACAACGATCTCCAACTCCTACACCGGCCCCACCGCCTCCACAACGATCTCCAACGCCTCCACACCGGACTCCAACACCGGCCTCATCGCCTCCACGCCGGTCTCCAACACCACCCCCACCCCCTCCACAGCGACGCACTACAAAGATGTCTAAGGTCCCGGCGGCAAAGAAGACCCCAAAAAAAGAGTTATTTCTCAAGAAATACTTCCTGAAAAGACTGATGAGCAAATAGCAGCTGAAGAAGACAAAAAAGTGAAAGATTTTTTTATAGATATTCAAAAGCAGAGACAAGCGAAGCTTAAGGAGAAGCCGTACTTTTACATACCACGAGATCTGCTGAGGCAGAAGGTCAAAGCTCACAAGAAAAAGATGCTTGAAGTTCGTAAGCCTCCGCCACTATCAGACTATGACCGCTCCCTCGTAAAGTCACATGATGCAAATAAGAATAGGAAAAGAGCATCAGGGAAGGATGTCCCACAGCTCGGACAACAGAAGAAACCAATGTAAAATCTTGTTGTTGCTAATGAATATGGTTCCAACATAGAAGTCTATCGACTAGATAACTCTGGAGAAGTGTCGGTTCAAGACCTTAATGTTTTTTTGAACTAACTGGTTTAACCTTGGATCAATTGATGGGCAAAGCTCCAATCCAGAACCTGGAAGTTGATACCTAGAAGACTTATAAATTTGGCAAAAGTCTGTACAACCCTGCGGCTCTGAATGAATTGGGTACGCAAATGTACTTGCTCAACAAATGGTACATGCAGGCGTGTGGCAGGGGTGAGCAGTGGATCTTTGTTAGATTTAGAGACCATCATTACTTCCATGGCGATGACATCTTACATATTAGTTTTGAAGAATTGCATCAACTATACCACTTGGACGCTTTAGACAAATCAATCATTAGCTCCTTTTGTTTGTAAGTGATTCTTACTTTTATTTAATAAACTCACTTCCATGTGTACGTGTATATAATTATCCTCACATGTAACTTATATTTATATACAGATTCCAGATGTTAGAGCTCCAAAGAATACAAGACACCAGTGTCGGCTTCATTGATCCTTATATCGTATTCAAAATCGATATTATTGTCAAGGAGCACTGGGTATCTGAAGCACAGATGAATATCATGAGGTTCTTCGTGAAGCAGCACGACAAGACAACAATACTTTTTCCGTACAACTTTGAGTAAGTGTTAATAATAATGTAGTCTACACATTTTATGTAATATCAATAGAACTTATATGCATGTACGTGTGTGTATAAACCAATGCATGTTTCACTGGATACTCATTGTCATTGAGTTAAACTCAAGTCGGTTAGTAATCTTGGACTCATTGAGAAAAGAGCGGGCACTATACCAAGATATGATAGACACTATCCAGGGGTAATTTCGATCTCTCGCGCACAACTATTATTGAATAGACTTTGCCATAATTTATTAACGATCGTACATTATTGGTCGCACAGAGTTTAGAAAGAGTTTATTCGACAACACCGTAAGGATTGCAAGGCACCACTTAATGTAGTTGAAATACCAGTAAGTTGTACTATATATACTTCCCCACGTGTTTAATTACTATATCGTACTTCAATTTACGTGTGAGATGATGAGAATAATCTTCTTTTTGTACAGTGATGTTTGCGGCAGGAACCAGGTAATAACTTATGTGGATACTACGTTTGTGAATTTATTACTGCACACATAAGAAGAACTCCTAAAGATGTCATCAGAGTACGTATATATCAAATTTTTATTTATTTTTAAATGAATATATATATATGTATTAATACTTTTTCTTTTATTTTAAATGCAAGACTGAATGTTGAAACAAAGGGTCATGCAAAAAGACCATCTGAAAGCAGTTCAAGAGTCAATAGCAGAATTTCTTCTAGAAAAAGTGCTAAATCCCAACGACGAGTTCTACTTTAATCCTAAGGAATAAATGATGTAAATTAAATGTTTATTGATATCGTTATTTTCGAGAACAAAATTATGAAAGTGTTGTATATATACATATATATATCTATAATATATATAGTTTCATACTTTATTCGAATATAATAATGCTCGAGATGAGAATTAGATGTAATTATATGCGTGCGTGTATTTATATTAGCAGCATATGATATATACATAAAAACATATTATATATTAAACAAATATGTGTAACTGAACTAAAAACAAATTAAACAAAAAAAAGAAAAAGAAAAGGAACCTGCAAAGGGGTCGGTACGCTAGCGATAGCGTGTCGCGCTCCTGCACCGCTCACTTGCAAAGGCCCCGGTATGGTACCGACTGTACAGGAAACTGCTAAACCCAGCGCACGCGAGAGACCACGCTAACACTGTAGCAACACTGTATTCGAGAGAGAGAGAGTTGGTGGGAGAGAGAAAGAGAGAAGGAGGGGAATAAAATATAGAATAGTGGGTATAGAGTATGAGATAGAGATAACACGGGTGTAGGAGAAATAGGTATAGAGTAGAAAATCTCGATGACTAAGATAAAATATTTCTGGTTAGAAATAAAAATAGAGATGAACAAGTACGGATAGCCTTAGTTCGCCTTGTCGTCTGGCAGCGGCGGCGGAGGCGGGGCGGCCTCCTCTGGTGAGCGCTGCATGGCGGAGCGGCGGGTATCCGTAATCCGTGTGGGTCTGAATCCGCTGTAACTCTGATTTTTTTTTTTTGAGGGGACGCTGTAACTCTGATGACGGTGAGCGACGGTGCCGTGGCATGGGCCGCCGCCATATATGGAGCTGGTTGGGTTCCACGAGTCCGAGACGAGGGCGCAGGTTGCAGACCGAAACTTCTTCTGGACCCGACCCAAATCCCTTTGTCGTCATGGGCTTGGACGGACCACCGCCTTGTAGTGGGCCGTGGCCTGACCGGGCGAGCCTGGGCTCGCTTTCAAAGTTTTGATTGGGCTTAAGCGGCTGACGGGATACCAATTCATCAGCTAAACTGTTTTTTTATTCAGC
The DNA here is from genome assembly GCF_019320115.1 of Miscanthus floridulus. NCBI lineage: Eukaryota > Viridiplantae > Streptophyta > Magnoliopsida > Poales > Poaceae > Miscanthus > Miscanthus floridulus. The sequence continues at coordinate 15,995,758 of NC_089583.1, forward strand.
CTGGGCATTCGGTTTTAACCAAGATTTCGGTTCGGTTTAATCGGTTTATAGAAAGTTCGGTTTTCAGAAAGTGACACCCGATCGGTTCTTCAAAGCAGCAAAAACCGACAACTTCGGTTTCGGTTTTTTAGTTCGGTTTTTGGTTTTAACCGAAAAAACCGATGAAAACAGAGGCAAGCGCTCGAACCTCCATCAGTCCATCTCCATGGTCGCATGACCGTCCTGCTCGCGCACCGCGCCGCTCCCGCTCGCCCCTACTCGCGCCGGCACCACTGTCGCGCCATGGAGCAGCCGCACGGTGCAGCCACCAAGCATGACGCGCCCGCGCGCGCGCTGTGGAGCAGCCACGCGGCGCAGCCACCAAGCATGCCGCGCCCGCGCCCGCGCCGTGGAGCAGCCGCGCGGCGCAGCCACCGAGCATGCCGCGCTCGCGCCCGCGCTACCGCAGCTCGCAGCAGTTGCGTCACTACGCCTCGCCTCGCCCGCTGCCGCTTCCCCATCCTGCCAGGCCGCCTTCCAATCGCGCCGCCGTCGTCGCTAGGTTTTAGGGTTCGAATAGGCAGCTCCGCGGCCTCCAGAAGCGCGAGGCCCGCGAGCTCGGCCATCGACGCCGCATCTGGCGCAGGGGGAGGAGGAGGGCCCGGGGCTAGAGTTTGAGTGGAGAAGGGGAGGAGGCGGGGACCCGGGCGCGGGGGCTGGGGAGGCGAAGGGTGGAGCGGCAGGAGTGGGAGCGGAGAGGCCTCAGGTCTGCCCATAGGCCAGAACAGTGCGTTGTGGGCCTTGGTGGGCTCTGGGTTGAAGCGTAGAATTACAGAGAAGCAGGCCTGCATAGCGGAGATTGCTCCTAACTTCGGTTCGGCGGTTGTTCGGTTCTATTCGACTCAAAAACCGACACCGTAGCCGAAGACCGAAATTCCCAGGATCCAAAACCGAAGCCGAACCGAAAAACCGAAAAAACCGACACTTCGGTTCGGTTCGGTGTTCGGTTTTCGGCTAAAATGTGCCCAGGCTGATTTTTTATAATGCTACAAAACATACATCCGGAGTCATAAAAATATTGGACGCTATGCTCCGCGCTCGCTCTAGCACAACGACCGGCCCAACATGCCTATCTACAATCTCTCCTCTGTCTACTCCATCTCCGCTACGACAGCAGACAGAAATTTATAACTCCTCGCTTCGCTCATCACGGCTCACCGCACCGTCCGCCCGCCCCAAGCTGCCTCGTGGCGGCGCCCCCATCCCGTGTCGAGCCACGCCACGTCTACTGCGGCGCCGTGCTCCATCCCCTGCCGCGCCCACTTTGCCTCGTCGTGCTGTGCCCGGTCCCCGTCCCTTGTCGCTCGACGTGCTGCCGATGCCGCCGTTCCCCACCAGGAGGTCGTGGCCACTGTCGACGCAGGCGCCACCGCGACTCTCGACCTTAGCTCGCGACATCATGAGATCCGGAGTGGGCAGACCCGGAACAGGCTTTTTCCGGCTGTACCTCGCGCTCCCTTCCTTCCTCGGATGTTGCAAGAGTGTGTTGCGAGCGTACGTTTCAAGTATTTCATATGCATGTTGCAAATGTTTTATGTAGATGTTGCAAAAGTAGATCGGGATGTTGCATATGTTGCAATGGACACGTATGTTGCAAGTGTCTGTTCTATATGTTTCAGCTGTTTCCGACGGATGTTGCACATGTTTTATCTGGGTGTTGTATATGTTTCACACTTATATGTTTTCACACATATCTTGCAAGTGTTTCATCTAGATGTTGCATATGATTTGCAATGGCATGTGTTTCCCTTGTGTTTTAGACATATGTTGCAAGCGTTTCAACTGTTTCAGACATATGTTGCAAATGTTTTCTCTAGATGTTGCAAAAGTAGATCTGGTTTTGTACATGTTGCAGTAGACCCCATCTGTGGCAGCCGCCTGCATGCGCGTGGGTGTGGAGAGGGCGCGAGCGGTAGGCACAAGGAACCGTGCGGGCGTAGACCGAGACAGAAGCGGGCATGGGACACTGAGCGAACACGGGACACGGAGCGGCATGGGACCCCACGCAGGCGTGTGGCATGATCGTCTGGACGCTAGCGTCATTCCAGACGTCTGGACGCTAGCCTTTCTCTTTTTTCTCTCAAATAAAAAAAATAAAAGAATGAAGATGTACAGGATCGTTATCTGATTGGCTGTTTTGATGGGTTGCTTTTGCTTTGTCATCAGTCTGTATATACGTACGGCAACCAGAAGCAAAGAAGGCAGGACAAATTCTCTTTTTCCGACGCATGTATACGTATATGCTTTATTTGCCTTGGCAAATCTGCCAATCCATATCATGCGGCACACGCAAAGATCGAGTTTGCCGACATGCTCCGCGCTCAAGATCGGATCGGTACTTGCAAGCTGTATATCCCTCCATGATCGAAATGAAGCGGAGGAGGAGGATACAGAGACGTCCCAGCACAAACCACGCATCTTGACGTCTTGTATTTCTTTCTTCACCCAACAGCAAACTTTTTGATTGAGATGATTATGAATAATCAACTTAACCGAGAGCGACCGTCCACTACACACTGCCCAATCGATCGAATCAAATTAATTAACCATCATATGATTTTTTTCGTACAACTAACTATCTTTTTACCAGTTGGTGTGTAGATATTTGAGTGAAGATTAATTATATGCAACCAGTGTTTGTACAAAAAAAAGTGTAATATCTTTTTACCAGCGACTTGGATTTAATGAACCCGAGTTCGTTGATGATGCAGCTATCCGCACTCCGGCGCCTCCCCTGCAACCGATGCCGTTCGATGACTTTATCTCCACCTTTAGGAAGCCACTATTGCAGCCCATCCTCTCGTCGCCGCCACGCCTGTCACCAGGTCAGCAAGGGCGCGAGCAATTGAGGATGATGAGCTTGCCCCAAATGGAGCGCTCGCCTGGCTACGAAGAGCAAGTACAGGGAGCAAAAGCCCGAGGCGCAAGCGAGGAAGGTGATGATGAAGCGCCTTGGCGTTGAGGTGGAGACGCAGCTCCCTAACGAGGCTTCGTTTCAGGAGTTCCAGACAGCCTTCAAGCTGCCACTGTCGTCGTCAACACGGGAGGCCATGCATGTTCTATTTCCAGGCAGAGTGGGCCTCTAGGGCCGTTCGCGCCGCCTAGGCGTTACCCTTATTAGGTCATAATATTTGGTTGAAAAATTACATCCCAATGTAATATCGAAAATGAATTGGGTAGCTAGGTCCGTCGCAGGCCGTGATGTTGGCTCATCGCAGGCATCGTCTGGCATCTCTGTAATGGATTAAAACTTCTTTTCTCTTAATGAAAAACGGGTCTAACCCGATCGCGAAAAAAAGTGTTGTCTCCACGCATGGTGTGGTATGGATGATGATGCTTGCTTTATTTCACTTCCGGTTTGTTAAATCCAAGTCACTGTTCACCTTCAATTCAATAGATATAACTCCAGTCTCTTTTTTTCTTCTCAAACACGTAGGAGGTAACTTATAAAAAAAACGTAGGAGGTACGTATCATATTAATTGAGAAGAAGACATCGTTTTTTTTCTTATGTGTGGACTAATTTAAGGAATGAATGGATTTGCTGACTGGGACGGATCGGGCATATATCGATCCAGTCTAAGCCACGGGGTTAGGTAAGCTAAAGTTAAGTTTACAGGTCGTCGTTAACCGGCACACTTTGGAGTTTGGAAGAGTAGTACCATTATATATTACAACAAAGGTCGCATTATTTTAATTTAGATTTAGATAACTATGGGTGAGCACCACTGTTGGCAATTTCCTGGGTAAAATGCATGAAGAAGACAATTTACAAAATTATTTGAGTATATGAAATATTTCTCAAAAAGTTTGCCATTTCAGTTCCTGCAAAAGACCGGCCTCAGGTGAGCGACCTCTATGAACTAGATGTGGTGGAGGGAAAGAGCAGGTTAAGAGCATGCTCTTGTTAGCTATATGATATGTGGAGGAGCGGTATGGTTGCCCTTTGTTACTAGGACCTCCGTGGAAACCTAGATCTGTTGACGACGGGTGAAGGCTTGAGTACAGCATCGTGTTTATCTTTCAACCACGATTCATGGAGGTTTATTATCCACGGGTGCATTTGGTGGGTCAGAGTCTGAGCCACGAATTGACTATTGAGGACACCCAACAGCTGACACATTCCGTGGAGAAGTTTTGCTTCAGACACTTTGCTGCTAATTCGACTCAAGATACCTCCCAGCCCTATATATGAAGGCAACAGGAACATTCTTCATGGTGCAATCTTAAGCCTTGTTTAGATCGTAAGTTTTTTCACTCTCTCTCCATCACATCAAATCTTTGGACACATGCATGGAGTATTAAATGTAGATAAAAAAATAACTAATTACACAGTTTGATTGTAAATTACGAGACGAATCTTTTGAGCCTAGTTAGGCCATGATTAGACAATAATTGTCAAATACAAACGAAAGTGCTACAGTGCCAAATACTGATTCCTAACCCCAATCTAAGCAAGGCCTTATTATTTTTTTTTATGAGAGAGGCGACTCACCTCATTTTGCAATGGTATAGTCCACTCTAACGAAATGCTGATTTCTAATGTGTGACTCCACAAAGGAGATTGAACAGTGCAGTTATTACAACATCAACCTTTAGCATCCGTATGTACATTTTTGAAGCTTAGTAGGAAACCAATGTTTTCCTAATAATGACCTACATGGCTACATGCAGTTCCTTCAGCTTGTGTGAAAATTCAACAACAATATATATGCATGCTGCTTGGTTAGATCTAGATGTACTTGAGGAGTTGTGTGGTGTTTGTACAGTGCCTTTCTAGGCTCCCTTCTTTTTAATACAACAGGTAGCTCTTGTGCCGCTTCCGTTTCAAAAAGGAGTTGTGTGGTGTAGATAGATATTGTACTAACACACTACTTCCCATTATTAATATCATGATTAGTTGCTTGAATGCATTGCGTTGCACATCTTTAATTGTACTATGAGATGAGAGTACACTACTACAAGAATTTTTTTTAGGGGTGGCTCGTAACCCTTTGTAGGGGCAGTTTTGCCAGCCGTCCCTACGAAGGGGTGGCTACAAATCACTGATTTGTAGGGACGTTAGTAGCATTTTGTCTCGATGAAAAATCTTCTGGTGACCATGAGGATTTCTTCTCTATCCTTTGGACTTGAACGATCCAATTTCGAATCTTGTTGGAGATTCTTTATCTGGCTTTGATGTATGGGGCCCTTTCCCCACTGTTTGAGAAAAGTTTTGCATCTTTCCTTTACATCCGAACAGGGCGGGCCACTAGTCCCTGATCCGGACACTGGCCAACCGCCCCTACAAATCGGTTTTTTAGGGACGGTTGTTGAGCCGTACCTACAAATCAATTTCCCAAAATTCATAAAATCGGACCAAAAAATAACAATTTTTTTAACTCGGGGAGGCCCCCATTGGTCAGCCACCCTCCCTCCTCTACCACTATACCTCACACTCACTTGTGTCCATATTGCATTTTGGTTCCCCCACATATTATACTAAACCAAACATAAATAGATTGTTTGAGGCCCTAAACGAATTCAAATGAAAAAGTTATCAACTACAAAGTTTTATAATTTTTGAAATCTACAACTTTTATTTTGGTAGTTTCTCCATCCGAGGTTGTTTATAAAATTTGAATTTCAAATTTGAGAAATTCAAACGTAATTTTTCCAAGACAAGATGAATTCAAATAAAAAAGTTGTCAACTACAAAGTTTCATAACTTTCTGAGATCTACAACTTTCATTTTTGCTGTTTGTCCATCCGATGTGGTTTAAAAAATTCAAATTTCAATTTTTAAAAAATTCTAATAGAGTTTTCGTTGATAAGATGATTTCAAATCAAAAAGTTGTCAACTACACAATTTCATAACTTTTTGAGATCTACAGCTTTCATTTTCGCTATTTCTCCATCCGTGATCGTTTGAAAAATCCAAATTTCAAATTTGAGAAATTCAAACATAGTTAACGTTGACAAAATTAATTCAAATAAAAAAGTTGTCAACTGCAAAGTTCTATAACTTTCTAAGATCTACAACTTTTATTTTGGTTATTTATTCATCCAACATAGTGGTAGTAACATTGTTTACAAAATTTACATATCCCTCTTATAGAAACTATAAGGGGGATATGTAAATTTTATGAATAATATTAGTACCACTTTGTCATATAAAGAAATGATCAAAATAAAAGTTGTAAATCTAGATGAGTTCTATAACTTTTATGTTCATGACTTTTTCAGCTGAAATCATTTAATATTTCAAAATAACGTTTGAAGTTGCTATTTTTTGAAATTCAAAATTCAAACGGATAAAACACAGTCACATGAAAAGATGGATAAAATAATAGATGTAAGAACACAATAATTTGATAGAGCATGATTTTAGAAATTTGTAGAAAAAAATCATTAAATTTGAAGTTAGTATGATGGAGAAAGACTAGTTACAAGTTTTAGCCAGAGATTAAAAAGAGAAATCAGAGTTTTTCAACAATTTTAAAATTGAATTTCAAACAATATTGTGAAGCAGTAAATGATTTCAAATGAAAAAGTTGTAAACAACAAAGTTTCATAATTTTTCGAGATCTACAACTTTTATTTTGGTCATTTCTCCATCCGGGGTCGTTTGAAAAAATTTGAATTTCAGTGCTTAATTTTTAATATTCGGCGTCGCCCCTACAAATCCTATGAAAGGTTCTTATTTGGTTTTGGTAATTGAGTAACAATCTAGGTGGATTAATTGTGTTTAATGTGAGATACACAGGTGATTAGTCCACAGGTACATGTGTGTGAGGAACATATGTCATGAGGTGAAATGGCTTGGACTTGTTGCAAAGCTCACACATGTGATGAAGGAGCTCATTGCACATAAGACATGATATTGAGTCATGTGACCAAGGTGGAGAAGATCAAGACAAGGCTTGACTTGATGGACCAGTTGCAAGTGTGAAGGGCAAGTTGAGTGATGACTTGGCGCCGATGGACCGAAGCAACGGTGAAGAGCAAGTGAAGTCAAGATCGATGAATCAATATGGTCACGTGATGATATGAAGTGGATCATATCATTTGTGGTTGGTTGGTGCATATGTTGCATCAACATTGGAGGAGATGGAATGGAATGCGCAAGTCAAAGGTATAACCTAGGGCATTTCATTTCACCAGTCATAGATGTGTAGAGAAGATTATGATCGAGTTTAGGATAGATGGCCGTACTATCAAGAGGGGCAAACGTGCTTGCATATCGGTCATCTAGTGCCACTTGAGCGATCTAACTTTGCTATTTTACTAGGATCGAGTGGCGTGGTGAATTGAGTGATTAACTCCTTAAAATGATTGTGAAAATGCTAACACGCATACACATGGTGGTGTACACTTGGTGGTATTGGCACATTTACAAAGGAGGAGAAGTTGGAGTTGAAACGGATCAACTCGGTGAAGAAACAAAGGCGAGGAAATGCCACTGTGAGTGACTGGACGCTGCCCTCGGTGGGACCTACGTGTCCGGTCGGTGCTGGCACTTGGCCGAGGGGCGCGAGTTCATGACCAGACGCTGGCGCCTAAAGGTGATCGGACGCGACACTGGTGCGTCCGGTCATTGGTGACGCAAGCTGACGTAGTGGTGCGAGAAGTGGCAGTGACGCGTGGTAGGCGGAGAAGGACTGGACTCGGGCGCTGAGTCCGATCATGGCAAACCTGACGCGTCTGGTCGTGTTTCGGCCTAATCAGGAGCTCTCTAGAAGTGACCTGACGCTACGTTGTCTCGGGTCAAGTCAGTGGAGGAGCACGTCCGGTCATGACGTAGAGTGGTCGCGCGTGTGTGTGACCTAACGCCAGGCGGCTGCATCCGCTCATGCTTCTGTGCGTCCGGTCAGTGTCTGACAGCGCGCGGGAGAGTTAGGCGTTGGCGGCAACGGCTAGTTCAAAATAGCCAGGGACATGTGGTGACGCCGGGGTGACCAGACGGAGGCGACTTGCGCGTCCGGTTATGTGGACCTACGTGTCTGGTCCTCCCGCAGAACGCCCAGTGAAGGAGTAACGTCTATTTTAGCCCTTGGGGCTATAAATAAAAGTGTTGGCCGGCCTTGGGTAGGTAGCTGAGCACACTAGAGCCTTGGTGGCTTATGTGGTGGTGGTTGGGAGCCCTCTAACTCATTTATGTTTGATAGTGTTCATCTGATCAATTGAGTGAACGATTCTAGTACGATTGCATTGTGAGGTTGCATCGAGTGGCACTAGGTGATCATGTTGCAAGCTGGTGGTGCTTGTTACTCTTGGAGGTTGCCACCTCCTAGATGGCTTGGTGGCTTGCGACTTCGTTGAAGCACGCAAGAAGATTGTGCGGTGCTCCGGAGGAGGATTTGTGAGGGGGATTCTACTCACCCCGCGAGGATCGCGAAGAGCAACTCTAGTTGAGCGTGTCATTGTGGTACCCTCACTTTCAGGGTAGGTTCTTGCGGTGCCCTACGTGTGGGCTTGATGAGTGATGCCAGTTAGCCGCCGAACCACCAAGTGAGCGGTTGACACAACGGGGACGTAGCTTGGTGGCAACCAAGTGAACCTCGGGAGAAAATCACCGTGTCAACATTGTCTTCATCATCTTCTCGGTGGTTTGTATTTCGCGCAACACAAGCTTGTCTTTACATTTCATACTTTGCGCTTGTGTAGGTGCTCTTGTAATTAGTTAGCTTGTGTAGCTTGTTAGTTACCTTCTTGCTGGTATAGCATAGAAGTAGCTCCCTTACGTGGCTAATTTGATTTTAGTAACCTTGTTAGTCATATTGCTTAGTTTGCGTAGCTAAGTAATCTGCGCTCTCTAATTTGGCTTGTGTAGCCTTGTTATTGAGTATTGCTAGTGAGCTTAGGGGTTTTGTGCTTTTGCTTACTAAAAGTGTGTAGGAGCTCCCCAGTTGTGTGAAGTACTAGTTGTATAGGTTTGTGTGACTTTGCTCTAGAATTAGATAGGTGAGCACTAGCTAGCCCGGCACCTTTATTGTCCCTTTAGGATCTTTATAAGGTGCTTGTGAACTTAGATAGAGGGGTGTAGTCTTGGCTAGACCGATAGTTTTAATTTCGTATTTATTTCGGTTAGCCGGCACGTTTAATTTTAGAAAGGTCTATTCACCCCTTCTAGTCCGCCGTCTCAACACTACCTCCGATTTATAGAGGTGGCTAATAACACCAGCAACTCTATAAATAAATTTATAGAGACGGCTCAGTTGAGAGGCATTTGTAGAGACGGCTCAATATAGAGCCGCTCTAAAAAAAAAAAAAAAGACCGTCGCTGCAATTCGTTTTTATAGTAGTGGTATATGCACGGCTATAGCTATATATTGAAGCATGCATCTGCTCCGGAATTATTGCTCGCACTAGGGCCGTGCGTGCAAGGTTATATTTGAAGTCCCCAAACCGAGGAAGGGCAAAGTACAAGTCGTGTCACTGCACACGCCAGTTCGGACGACGAGGGACAGAAATTTTTGAAAGATTATTCCAATTTGAATTTTATGTACCAGCCATTTCGTAACATCCTGAAAATTGCTGCGTTCCAATTCCAAAGACGATGCGGTACATATATAAAAGCAAAATGTGTTTTTTTTTTCTTTTTTTTCTTTTTTTTGGTGATGGTAAGGTACATCGCTTAGTTATGGCTGGAAATAGACCAGTCATGCTAGTACGTATTTTATTAGCCATTCTTGCGCAAAGCTCGAGGGTAACCACCCAACCTATTTTACGCATAAAGGGGCTGGCCCCACCGAATGATTGTAATCATCAGTACTAGTACTCCTGTGCACATGGATGCATTATATTGCATGGAGCATGCATGGTGCAGGATCTCCATCATCTGGTCATCATCTCCGATCCACACAGTGCCGAAGCAGCTGCAACATATCTCTCCTGGGCTGCGAAAAGAAGCCGCAACCCACAGGCCACAGTCGATGATGGGACGCACATGCGACGACCCATCAGCAGGCAGCCGCATCGTAGGGACGCCAGCAAGACAAGACAATGGGTGATGGCCGAACTAATAGCGGGATCAGCGGGCTAATCATGCTTGCAGCTTGCTACCTATGCCTGCCTGGGTTAAGGAAGCTAGCCAGTAAGAGACAGAAGCTGGTGGTGGGCCCACACTGTCACACACGCAGGACAGCAAGCTAGCGATGGGTTGGGTTGGGTGGGAGCGAGGAGGGAGTGTGACACGACGGCACGATGGCCGATCGATGGCAGGCCGGCCCCCGGCCATTATCGTGGCCCTCATTAGCGTCGCTTCTGGCTAACGCGTTGGTGGCCGTGCTAATCGATCGATGTGGATTAGCCGCCGATCAGTCCCGTCCGGCCGTCCGTCCATCCATCATTACTGAAGATGGCAACCCCTCGATCTCCGGTGATTATGCTCTGACGAGGGTGCGCTGCGGCTGCGAGGTGGCAGCAGGTTTCAGGTTCTGTCCGATCCGTCTGTGCCGTACACCTCGCTGAAACCGACGGCTCATGGAGTCATGGTCATGGACGGCGGGGTTGCACGCCATGTTTGTGACACCTTCAATTAATATACCTCAGTACGTAGTACTCCATTGGTATAGAGGTACTAGTACGTACTACGCGTGGATCACGGGAATGTAACCCGGCCCAATTCATACCGATGTGACGTTTGCCTGCGGCTGCGTACGTACACAAACGCATTTACACATGTTTAGACAAATTATATATAGGAAGGGTTCAATTGTTGTCGAACCACACTCTTAGCCCCTCAATTCCAATTTCCAACGGTCGTTGAACCACACCAACTGGATGAGAAATGATTTTCAGAGTGAATGCATGGAAAGGTTCTTCGCCATGTAAAGTATGCGATTCATGAATTTTAATTAAATGCACGTGCTGTGTGAGAGCACGAGAATTTCTTGTATCTGTGGGCAAATAAAAAGAACTTAGAACGCCTTATATTTGTTGATGGAGTGAGTAGCTCAATGAATTCTTTGAGGCGGAGCAATCAATAGGAGGTACCCATGTGGCCATGTGAAAGTATTTAGAAGTGCCAAAAATAGTGATGTAATTTTATTATCTCAACGAGGGGTAAAACTAGAATTTCGCAAACCATCATCCTGGGACTCACTCTTCTCATTATGGCAACAGCCCCTCAACAGCAAGGTGGCCTAGCCACCACGACGCCCACTGCCTGCTTCGCTCATTCCGCAGCGTTCTTCTCGTAGCGGCACTCCCTCCCAAGGAGGGTCGTGTCTCGTCGAACCTAATCTCCACGCAACGTATTAGCCGCTGTGGCGACATGCCACTGTTATCGCCACCCAGGAATATGTAGAGCGGGAAGCTCAGGTGCGTCTGCTACCAGGAGCCCGTTTGGAGGGGCTTCTCCGGGCTCCGGCTCCCAACACGCTCGGAATCGTGGCTCTACCGGCTCCTCATATTCTCAGTTTATTTTCTGCCTCGAAATCCAAAACGGCTCCGTGCTACAATACTAATTTCACGGAGGAGCCCTGGGAGCTATGCCAAACACAACCTATGTGGATGCGGCCTCGCTGTTGACGTCGGTGAGCACGTCAGTGGTCTAGTTGATAGCCAGAGCACATTGTCGTAGCTACTCACGCGTTCGTGTGTGCGAAAGCTCAGTTGCTAGGTGAATGTGGTGGTGAGCGCGTGTTTAGTTGGCTGAATTTTGGAATTTAGGCTACTGTAGCACTTTCGTTTTTATTTGGCAATTAGTGTTCAATCACGGATTAATTAGGCTCAACGTTCGTCTCGCAATTTTCAACCAAACTGTGCAATTAGTTTTTTTTTTCATCTATATTTAATGCTCTATGCATGTATCGCAAGATTCGACGTGATGGGTACTGTAGCACTTTTTGGGAAATTTTTTTTGGAAACTAAGGCTGCGTTTAGTTGGGTGAAATTTGGGAATCTGGCTACTGTAGCACTTTTGTTTTTATTTGACAATTAGTATTCAATCATGGACTAATTAGGCTCAAAATGTTCGTCTCGCGATTTCCAACCAAACTGTGTAATTAGTTTTTTTCGTCTATATTTAATACTCTATACATATATAATAAGATTCGATGTGATGAATACTGTAGTACTTTTTTTTGAAAACTTTAAACTAAACAGCTGACTCTACCGCACGACGAACTCACCCACCCGTGGCCGACAAATGTTGGTCGTGGGGTGTCAGATGAGGGGGTTAATACTGCCAGTGTAGATCACTGGGAACGCCGGACGACACCCACGACAGGTGGTCAAGCAAGACCATGACCTCGCGTAATGGTCTATTCTGAGCGTGTTCATGTACTAACAGCCTGTTCGCTTACTCGTTTAGATCGTTTACGGCCTCCTGAACAGGCTGTAAAACCCTTCGGGGGTAGTAGGATGAGATGTAGACCTCAAAGATGTGCAGTAGGCCACATGTCTTGGGCAAATGGGGCGAGGTGGCTCGAGTGATCTGAATGGAGTGGAAAGTCGGGGAGTATAGGGTAGAAGATTGTCAGGGAGTATAGGGTGAAGAAGAAGGGTCTCAACCAAGGGCGTATCTTCTACACGTGTCCGAATCGCGAAGTGAGTAATTTTTTGTCGTATTTTTTATGGTTTGTAGCCATTTTCAGGATGATTTTGATTAAAGTTCTTGATTTGATGTTGTAATTTTAGTGGGATGCCACTGGATCATGTGACGATTGGTACTAGGAGGAAGAGTATGTTGAGCACGTCCAAAAATCTCTTGCAAAAGAGACTGAGGCGGCTGATGAGAGTGCACCTGTGTATGATGAGGCAGTGAACCAGCAGAAGAATGATCTGTCTATTTTAGTTGAAATTGATCGCCAAATCCTTATTCTGCTGAAGTGCATTGTAGGTTTAGTTTGTTTAGTACTATTTGGGATTGTCTACATTGTATTAAGGCTTTAATGAATTAATGTTTGAGAGTACGTGAAATAGTTGTGTGGTATAGGATATTAATTAATCATATTGATTGATGAATATTTTAGATCTTTTAATTAACTACTAACTATGCATGTTGTATAATATGGGTTATTACAAGTTTTTGATATGGTGTACGTCATGTAATGCAGATGAACCGGCAATGGATGTACAACGCTGACCGCCGCTCCCCAGAGTTCATGAGGGGCGTACATGATTTCTTAAATGTGGCCAAGGCAAACACGCGGAATGGTTTCATATGCTGCCCATGTGTTCTGTGTAAGAATGAGAAGGATTATTCTTGCTCAAGGAAAATTAATGAACACCTGTTTACGTCGGGTTTCGTGCCAAACTATATTTGTTGGACTAAGTACGGAGAAAGAGGTGTTATAATAGAATAAGATGAAGGAGAAGAATCGGATGATGACAATATATTATTCGTGGTTTTGCTAAATACGGTGCCTTTGATGATACTGCAATGGGAGAAGCTGAAGAAGAAGTAGCTGCTGAAGAAGAGGTAGCGACAGAAGATGTGCCCGATGATGATCTTGGTCAGGCCATCTGTGATGTACAGAGAGAATGCAAAAGTGAAAAGGAGAAGATCAAGTTCGAGCGCATGCTAGAGGATCACAAAAAATTGCTATACCCGACTGTCGAAGAGGGGCAAAAAAGGTTGGGTACCACACTGGAATTGCTGCAATGGAAGACATAGAATGGTGTATCCGACAAGGTATTTGGGGAGTTACTGACTATCGTAAAGAAGATGCTTCCGAAAGCAAACGAATTGCCCGCCACTATATGTGGCAGAACCGCCTAATCTAATGCCTCCTAGGAGTACTTGTCTTCCATTAAACACTAAGTTCCTAAGAGAGGACACTAAACTACGTAGTTTCATCGAGCACACTCCAAGGGAGAACTCGAAAATCCACATTTTTCTATCAGGATCATAAATGAGAGAATAAAACTTACAACATTCTTAAGTCATTTCTTACAGTACCAGAATATTACCTCAATTTGTTATAACAGCGGAATATAACAATGTTATCAGAGTTTCAAAAGAAGCAGGATTAATTTAAGGACATGGAAGAGCATTAATATAGTGGACATTTTTATATAAGAGATACTAGCACATTTTACATCTTTTCTTATAAAAACCTTTCGTGAGGGTTATAAATAAACACTACGGTCGTAGCGTGAAAGGAATCCTCTCTGAGCCCATCAGGAGATTTCTACACACAAGGGTCAGCTCTAAGTATCATTTGATTACCTGCAACAGGGGAATAAAACCCTGAGTACTCGATTGTACTCAGCAAGACTTACCCGACAGGAGGAAAATAAAAGACTTCAAAGATATGCAAGGCTATCTGGCTTATGGGTTATTGCATCTGCGGAAGCATTACTAAACGTGCATCCTTATATTCAACTTCATTAGCAGTCATCATTAGTTCATTAACTAACCATTCTATATAAGCACCTATGCTACTTTCAAGCAGGTGGTAAGCAATAAGAACTATTTTACCATCTTTCATATTCCAGTTCTTACTACGATGCTAGACCATAGCTAAGTCGGTACCGTCTCATAGAAACGGCAATTCACGAACTAATGTATCCCAGCTAGGTACCCCAAAACACACGCCCCATTTGCACAAACAAGACCAACCCATTCCACTCCTGTCATGGGGTCCAGGTCCTCGTCCACACTTGGACTCCAAGCCCCCACACTTGAGACCCGATCTCAGTATGGTACTTAGACCTCCACCTTTTCCCGCCTCTAATCAGTTGGTCCGGAAAGAGCCGGAACCCACAACAAGAGCGTAACGAGCCTTCCCGCTCCCATAAGCAAGTATGTGCTCAGGATAATAAGTGTGTGAACTGACTACCATCCATAGTAATGGATGGTCCTCAATCAACATAAGAGGAACAAGTGTAATCCGAGCCTCACTCAAATGCCTAACTAAGTCTAGATCCAAAGTACCATCTCGTCCGATCTCCAATTATCATTCATATATATTCCATGTGACAGTAATATAATAACAACTATAATATCTTTCTTATCTCTCGCGAGTGACAGGTAATCACTCGACTTCTACCGGATCCTATAGCATAGCAATCTACATGATCCTGATATACTAGTAGGACTCATAGGATAAGGATATACATGCAAGTGGTTTTCATTCAACTCCTTAAAACTTAATGCACAAGCATAAGATAAAGTGCAGAATAATAGGGGTTATGCACCGGGGCTTGCCTGGGTAAGATATAACCAAAAGTTCACATTCCATCATAGCGACACGATCATCAAGGCATCATCTTTTCTACCACTTTAGTCGACTCCATGATCCATCGTTGTTCCTATTATGATATACGTGGATACAACGCAGAGGCGCAATTAATCAACGGTAACCTCAACTCTTAAATATACGATTACGCTCCACAAGCTAAAGAGCCAGATTTAATGAGTAACGTACTGGTCTACGTATCCACATTATCAAGTAAGGCTTTGTCTCTAGAAAAATGTTCTAGTTTTATAATCCCAAGGTGCTTTGGCATTTTATTGATTAAATATATATTTTCAAACTAGGGCTCATTTAGCTACCTTAGCAAACTAATTATTATGGAGCTACAAATATTACAGTGAGCACCTAATAATGTTAGGGATTTACTGTAAAAGTTTCAGAGCGAACACTATCACCAATTCCTCACAAAAAATCCTACAAGTTTATATCTTACAATATTAAGCATCTTAAATTAATTAGATAACTCCTGAAAATATTATAAAACTATATGAATAAAATATACTAGCAGATAGATCATAATTTTAGGAACCTAACAAAATTTGTTTCACAATTTTTTGACACCTACATAATTTTATATTAATTACATAAAACTGGTTCTTAAATAAAAATAAAAACCATTTCTAATTCTTTACAAAAAAAGACGAACCAAACTGGCCCAACGCAGCCCACACAGGGCACGACCCACGCGCGGAGACGGTCCAAGGAGGGGAGCCCACGCGCACGCTGGTGTTTTAGCGAAAATGCCCCCGAGCTTCCTACTATTCCCGCTGCCACTATTCGTCTTATTTACTCAATCAACACTTATGCACGAAAGACCCTGAGAGAAGCTGTCTTCTCATTGGGGAGGTCCTCGCGACCCCCGCGCTCGCCGACGTGGCATGGACCGGTATGGCCCCGTTATGTCGGCCAACCGGCACCCTTGTAGACCTAGCTATGGGACCGATGCTCACCTATGGGCTGACGCGCGATGATGGGCGGTGGTTGCACGAACGGAGGTGAAGCATAGCGGGCTCTCCTCGACGGCGAGTGACCTGCAATGGTGACAACTATGTTTTGGTGAGTCACAATGTGCAACAGATAATAGAAGTGGCGGGTAAGCATCAGTGACGCACCATGATCCTACCCGTGGCGATGGCCTGGCTAGAGACGCCCCGAGCAAGTTTGGTTGCGTGCATGCAGTGAGCTCGACGATGAACCATAGTGACACGACCGTGTCAGTGGCGTGGAGGTGGCTGTAGGGCCGCGACTTGAGTGCGCACGAGAAAGAGGGGTTCTAGGCGGGGCTAGTGGTGCCACGGTGAGATGGCGAAGTTGGAGCTAGCCATGGTGAGGTGGGCTGGCCCTTAATGGCGCGGTGGCGGGAGCAAGGCTCCAAAATTGGAGCTCGGCCTAGCCGTAATCAAGGCAGGGTGGGGGCAGTTGATGAGAGGCTGTGAGGATGGAGCTGTGGGTGCATGGAATTGATGGGAGACGACTCCTCACAGGCAGGCGTGTTGGCGCGGCTCGGCGGTAGAGGGAAGGAAAGAGAGAGAGACGGGGTGCAGCCGGTGACTTGACGAGGCAAGCCATGGCGGGACACGGTCGATGCGACCAGCGTGGCCCGTGGCCAAATGCTAACCGATAGGCGCGCATGCTCGCGACCTACGTGGCCCGCGCGCTACAGTGCCATAAAAGCGGGCTAGCGATGATGGTACGGCCTTGTGCGCGCGACATCAAAGCGGGCTAGTGACGCAGCGCGGTGCAGCGGCAGGCGACGCAGTGCGTTGCAGCGAGCAGGCGTGAGCATGACATGATGCAATAGCAGCAACAGCGGCTACGTCATGGCACGAGGTGGGTCAGCGCTGTGGCAGCATGCGGGGTAGGGCAGCGCCGCTCAGCGGGGCGAGCCATAGCAATGGCGGCTCCCCGCGGTCAGGTCAAGGCGACCAGGACGGCTAAGCGCGGCAGCACGCATGCACACGTAGAGCACTCCAATGCCGTGACGGTGCACCCCCGTGCCCTAGTGACCTTGCCCAGCCCAGAGGGCTAGCCCGAGAACATTCTGTGCATGGATTTTAAAGCAGCGACTACCACTAAACCATTGCCTCTAAATTGAAACCGACTTCACCACGAAACTGATACATGAGGCTGCTCAGCCGAGTTAAAACACCGCATCACCCTCTAACCCAATCTCTCTAAATAAATTGCTAAACTTAGCAATGTCTAGCTGTTGACAAACTTGGAAATTTTCTAAGTTTTGAGCTGAATTTGATTTCAGTTTGCGATTTCTAAGCTACTGGAAATATTAGCTAGTAATATCATTTTTCGACAGCATGTATTTCACCGTCATCTACAAAGTTCATATTTCAAACTTTATTTAAGTGTCACATGTGTGTTCTATAGTGTTTTTGCTCAATAAAAATTGGTTATTTTAGGCTACAAGAAATTTATCTACACCTCCTATCACATGCATTATTACACAAACATGATGCTCGTGACATGATTTAGTAGTTGGTTTAGGGTGTAACACCGAGGGTGTTACACTACATATGCAGCAAAATAAGTCGTCTGCCCTCTAGGATTAGAAATCTAGAAGATACATGCATGTCCTAATGACTGCATCCTCTACCACGGCGAGGAGTACGAGAATTTGGATGCATGCCCGATATGTCGTGCATTGCAGTATAAGATCAGGTAAGATGACCCTGGTGATGTTGAGGGCAACGGTGAACGTCCTAGGAAGAGAATCCCTACCAAGGTGATGTGGTATGCTCCTATAATACCACGCTTGAAACATTTGTTCAGAAACAAAGAGCTTGCAAAGTTGTTGCGATAGCACAAAGAAGACCATAAGGTAGATGATATGTTGAGACACCCCACTGATGGGTCCTAGTGGAGAGCAATCGATAGAGAATTCCCAAAGTTTGCAGATGACGTAAGAAATTTAAGGTTTACTTTAAGTACAGATGACATGAATCCTTTCAGAGAGCAGAGCAGCAGTCATAGCACTTGGCCTATTACTCTATGTATCTACAACCTTCCTCCATGGCTATGCATGAAGTGGAAGTTTATTATGATGCCAGTGCTCATCCAAGGCCCAAAGCAACCTAGAAATGATATTGATGTGTACCTAAGGCCATTAGTTGATAAAGCACAGGCGTACGTGTGTGGGATGAGTACAAACAAGAACACTTTGACCTACGAGCATTGTTGTTCATAACAATCAATAATTGGTCTGCTCTTAGTAATCTTTCAGGATAGTCAAACAAGGGATATAATGCATGCACGCACTGTTTTCATGACATGGAAGATATATTTTTGAAAAAATGTTGAAAGGTCATGTACAACGGCTTGGACAATGAGCCAAAGTGCCACATAGTTCTTTCAGAGAAAAGAAACATCATGGGAATCGAGGATAGGTCTGACATGTCAGAAGATTATAAAAAGAATGATGGAATTATGCCCTTTATAGTAAACAGTGACCCAAGCATCCTGCTAAATAATAAGGATACTCCATGGTTATGACACGATCATAACCAAGGGACATATGTCAAGAAGAAGTTCATTGCTGTTCCTGCTTGATATGGTGATGTATTAGACCTATCATGTAATAATTATGGCTTTAGATTTTTTTTGTCGTGTTTTCATATTTTCTACGGTTTAAATGAATTTTCTGCTTGATGGTGGATTTCTTGTAGAGAATGTGTGATGAAAAACCAAATGATCAACGTTAATAAGATGTGAAAACTAATTTCCTATCGAAAAACAATAGTTTTAATGATTTTAATCAAGTAGTAAATTTTGCATGGTGCAAAATTGTGATTATTATGTACACTGTTAAATATTTATATGGTAAAGCAAAAGAGTTTATGTTACATATTTTTGTTGTGTATAATAATGCAAACTATGTCCAAGAATGTTTTTTTGTAATTTTTTGGCTAATATTTTATTTACTAGGCAATTAACAACTCTTTGCATATTTATATAAAAGAAATATATAAAAAGGAAAAACTTCTGGAAACTAGCGTGAAACCAAACTGCATCCCACCTTTACTTTACTCTAGGGTCAATCAACCACCTAGGACTAAAGGTGGGCTGCATTTTCACGGCCCGCCAAAAAACAACTTTAGTCCCGGGTCATGGCTGCACCTGGGACTAAAGGTCAAACCTTAAGTCTTGGTTCTTCCCATCACCTGGGACTAAAGGTCCTTTAGTCCTGGGCCATGGCTTCACCTAGGACTAAAGGTCCCCCAAATATATATCGTCTCATCTTCTTCTCCCCCTCCATCGTCTTCATTCTTTGCCCGAGAGCCACCATGCCGCCGCCGCTCCTCATCTCCTCTAGCCGCCTCCACGCGCATCTCCCATCTCTCACCGTCCCCGCCGATGGCCCAGCTCACGCCTCTCCGGTCTGTGCGCGGCGCCCAGACCTAGATCCACCGCCATCGTCCTCGCCCTCTCCTAGATCTGATTTGGATCCGCCGCACCCTCATCACCATCGCCGATCCTCATCCTCATTGTCACCAGCTTTTGTCCCTAGCTCCACGAGCACGCGTGCCTCACCGTGCGGTCGTCGTCCCCTTCGCCAGAGCGCTCATTGTCATCACCGTCGCTGTGCGCATCGTCCTCGTCATTGAGATCACCTCCGGCCAGCACCGCCTTGAGCTCGTCCTTTGTACCTGGCGGCTAACTCTACGTGCACGCACGCCTTGTCCCAGCCGGCTCCACACGCGCATGCGCTCATCGTCCTCTGTGCTCGTCGTCCTCAATCTCCTCGCCGTGCTCAGGCTCGTGCTCATCCTCGCCGTCATGCTCGTGCTCGCCGTGCTTATGTGAGCAACTGTGTGTGTATGAGTGTGTGAGTGTGATGTGTGTGTGCATATTATTTTTTCGGCATAGAAAAAATAGATAGATTTTATTTGTTGACAAAATAGAAAAAATGTAGTAGTTTACTTAAATATAATATATATATATATATAGAAAAAATGTTGAGTGGTATGAATTGTAGAAAAAATTTAGTAGTGTACTACAATATATGGTTGTAGAATCTTGGTCACAATTGAAAAGATTGTTTTTATTAGTGCTTTGAATTTTTTGGTATATATATCAGAATTTTGATATATTGACAATAATGTTGATATATATACATCCAAAAATTCTGGGCTCCGCTCCAAACCCTAACGAAGGCGTAAATAATAACCCTAAATTATATAGTTATATATATTTGAATTTGATTCTTCATAATTAGTGTGACATGAATTTTTATATATTTATATACACCAATGTAGATCATGATATATATATCCTAATATCTTGAACTCGCTCCTAACCCTAACCCGATCGAGCTTCGCTCCAAACCCTTATATATATACCGATCGAATTCCGCGCATGCAAACCCTAACCAGAGCTCGGCGTAAATAATAACCCTTAATTCTATAGTTATTTAAGTTTAAGCCCCTAGCTCTATCCATTAATTATCATATGCATGACTAGTGTATGGTTTCATTTATATATAGTAGTGGTAATTAAGATGGCCGAGCCGCAAGACGACTATGACTAGAATGAGGCCATGATGAACATTATCAATGCGGGCACTCAATATGGCCCCAACAACCAGAACGGGGCCGACCCGGAGTTCGATGATGGCTCTCAATACTTACTGAATTTTGAAGATGAGCAAAAACCTCTTGTGCAAGAAAATGCTAGCGAGGTATATTTGTTAATAATCTCGTATCTCTTATATATATATATGAAATTAAACATAATTATGTTAATTCGTATATATATATTGTAACACCCTCGGTGTTACACTCTAAATCAATTATTAAAACATGTCATGAGCATCATGTTTATGTGTTAATGCATGTGATAAAGTGTGTAGATCAATTTGTGTAACTCAAAATGATCAATAAAATGCTAAATGAAAGTTGATTCGATAATTCATGCATATCAAGTAGGGTTTAAAACTAATTTTTATTAAGCAAAAATACTATAGAACATATGTGTGATACTTAAATAAAGTTGGAAGTGCAAACTTTGTAGATGACAATGAAATGCTTGCTGTTGAAAAATAATATTGCTTAGTAATATTTTCAATAGCTTAGAAATGTAATTTGAAATAGAGTTCAACTCAAAAAACTTAGAAAAATTTCAAGCTTGTGTATAGTTGGGCATTGCTAAGTTTAGCAATTATTTAGAGAGATTGGGTTAGAGGGTGATGCAGTGTTTTAGCTCAGCTGAGCAGCCTCATGTATTAGTTTGATCGTGGTGAAGTCGGTTTCGGTTTATAGGCAATGGTTTAGTGGTAGTCGCTGCTTTAAAATCCATGCACAACACGTTCTTTGACTAGCCCTCTGGTCTAGGCATGGTCACCAGGCCATGGGGGCGCACCGTCATGGCGCACGTGCGCTCTGTGTGTGCACGCGCGCTGCCGCGCTTGGCCGGCCTGGTCGCCCTGACCCGACCGCGAGGAGACGCCATTGATATGGCTTGCCCGGCTGAGCGGCGCTGCCCCTACCCCGTGCGCTGCTACACCATCGACCCACCTTGTGCTATGACGCAGCCGCTGCTACTGTTGTCGCGTCACATCGCGCTCGTGGTTACCCACTGCATCGCACTGCATCGCCTATCGCTGCACCGTGCTACGTCGCTGGCCCACTTTGATGCCGCACGCACGAGGCTGGACCGCCATTGCCATGCCATTTATGGCACTACGGCGCGCGGGCCACGCCGGTGCATGCGCGCCTGTCGGTTAGTGTTTGGCCCTAGGCCATGCTGGTCGCATCAACCGTGTCCCGCCAAGGCCCACCTGGTCGAGTCACCGGCTGCACCCCATCTCTCTCTCTCTTTCCTTCTCTCTACTACCGCCGTCGAGCCGCGCCAACGTGCCTATCTACGAGGGGTCATCTCCCATCAATTGCATGCACCCACAGCTCCATCCTCACAGCCTCTTATCAACCACCCCCACCCTGCCTTGATTACGAACAGGCCGAGCTCCAATTTGGAGCTTTGCTCCCGCCACCGCGCCACTAAGGCCTAGCCTGCCTCACCGTGACCAGCACCAATCTCGCCATCTCGTGTCGAATTGACCTCACCACTAGCCCTGCCTAGAACCCCTCTTTGTCATGCACACCCAAGTCACAACCCTATAGCCGCCTCCATGCCGCTGACATGGTCGTGTCAGTGTGGTTTGCCGTCGAGCTCGCCGCGCGCACGCGGCCAGACTTGCTCGGGGCATCTCCATCCGGGGCACCACTACGGGTAGGATTGTGGTGCGTCACTAATGCTTGCTCAGCACTTCTATTATCTGGTGCATGATGTGGCTCACCGGAACATGGTTGCCACCGCTGTAGGTTGCCCGCCGCCGAGGAGAGCCCGTATTGCTTCACCTCCGTTAGTGCAACCACTGCCCTCGTTGCGTGTCGGCCCATAGGTGAGCATCGGTCCCATAGCTAGGCCTGCAAGGGTCCCGGTTGTCCAGCGCAACGGGGCTATACCGGTCCACGCCGCATCGGTGAGTGTGGGGTCGTGGGGACCTCCTCGATGCAAAGATAGCTTCTCTCAGGGTCTTTCATGCATAAGTGCTGACTGAGTAAATAGGATGAATAGTGGCTACGAGAATAGTAGGTAGCTCAGGGGGTTTTCGCTAAAACGCCAGCACGCGTGGGCTCCCCATCGTGGGCCGCCTCCGCGTGTGGGCCACGTTGGGCCAGTTTGGTTCATCTTTTCAGTAAAGAATTAGAAATGGTTTGTATTTTTATTTAAGAACTAGTTTTGTGTAATTAATCTAAAATCATGTAAATGTCCAAAAATTATGAAATAAATTTTGTTAGACTCCTAAAATTATTCTCTATCTATTGGTATATTTATTTTGTGCAAATATATGTTGACTTTAGGAGCCATCAAATTAATTAAGGATGCTTAATATTATTAATTTAAATATTGTGGGAATTTTTGTGGCAAAATGGTGATAGCTTTAGCTTTGAAAATTTTACAGTAGCTTCATTGTATTATTATGTGCTCCCTGAAATTTTTGTAGCCCTAGAATAGGCTAAGCACTAGGATAGTTAGGCGCTCCTTGTTGTAATATAAGTTAAATCGCTAATAAGAGTAACATTACATTTTAGTTGCTAAGTTAATACCTGCTAGATGAATCCATACCTATTTTGGTGGAAATGATAGGTAGTTAGTATCTTAGCCATTAGAGCTAGCTTGGTGGCTTAGTAGATGCATTCTTATTTTAAGAATTTCCATTGCCTTAATATTAAGGGTTGCATCATCATTGCATTCATGTTGAGAACGAGTTGGTGAAGTTCGTGACCACCGAAGAGCAGGAGTACGAGCCACCGGCGACTGACTAAGCTGACACGTGCCTACCCAAGGCAAGCCCCGATGTATAACCCTTATTTTGAATAATCACTGGATATATATATGTGATGTGCATTTACGTTATAGGATTTATATTGAAACTATATGTATAGATAAACCTACCTATGAGTCCTACTAGCATAGGTCAAGTAGCTGTTATGCTTAGGCTATCAGTAGCGTGAGTAACCTGCCGTTACTCACAATAGGTGATTATTATTATTACTCTCGTGATAAAATGGTGAAAGGAAATGGAGACCGGGCAGGGATATGGTATGGGTATTGGTGGGTGTAATAGGTTGTGTCCCACGACCAATGGGGCATAGCTTGGTTACACTGTTTTCCCTGTCCGTGTCGCTTAAGGACCGTCCGTTGCTATGGATGGTAGTTAGGTCATAGACTTATTATCCTGAGCATATACTTGCTTATGGGAGCGGGAAGGCTCGTTGCTCTCTTATCATGGGTTTCGGCTCTTTCCAGACCGACTTATGGGAGGCGGGGATGGTGGAGGTCTAAGCACCACACTGAGTCCAGGACTCAGGAGTGAGGGCTTGGAGTCCAAGTTTGGATGGGGACCTAGACCCCTTGACAGGAGAGTGGTGGGTTGGTCTTGATTGTGCCTAGGGTATAAGCGAGGCGTGTGTTTCGGGGTATCCAGCTAGGATACATTGGTTCACGAATCACCATGTGATATGATACAACTTGGCTATAGTCTAGCACCGTAGTAAGAACTGGAAGATGAAAGGGGATGAATGGATCAGATTGCTCAACTCTTGCTTGAAAGTAGAACAAATGCTTACATAAATGGTTAGCTAATGAACTAATCATGACTGCTAATAAAACACATACATAAGGATTCACTACTAGTAATGCTTTTCGCAAAAAAAAGGAAACCCAGCAAACCATAAAGCTTATCATATCCTTTGGAGTCGGGAAATTATTCCCACTAGTCGGGTAAGTCTTGCGAGTACATTGTGTACTCGGGGTTTATTTACCCCTGTTGTAGGTGTAGCTTGAGGAGTGGCTGTTGTGTGGAGGATTCTTCTGATAGGCACAGACAAATCCTTGTATCTTATCATTAGATGTTTATTTCAATTCTGCTGTTTAAATTCCACACTCTGAACTTGGTATTGTAATAATGTATTTCCGAGAACTCTTGTTGTATGAAATGGATAAAGTGTTGTAAACTTATTCTCATTATTGGATTCTAGATGAAAAATGTGGATTGTTTGAATTCTCCCTTGGTGTGTGCTCGATGGAACCGCCTGGTGTAGCTTACTTTCGGGGTGCTTAGTGTCTAGTGGAAGACAAGCACCTCCGAAGATGTGCTATTTCGGGTGGTTTTGACACATATATGTATTACTGAATCTTTGTGTTTCTATGTACGTAGCGCTGTGGATCGATGACATCGACGAAAGTGTATGAGGCCCGACAAAACTGTTGGAGGGCCACTACATAATCACAGAAGTTGATCCTAATACCGGCAAACCGCTCCTACCAAAAAATAATGCAAAGAAGTTCATAAACCACTATGGGGTACTTGTTAGGGATAGGGTCCCAATCAGCGTCCGTGAATGGAAATAGAGGAAGGATGATCCTCTGATTAGTTTTGTCTCTAAGTGAGAAAAGGACATTCTTTGGGTTTCAGTCACTGCACATTTCACTCTACCAGCAGGTGATGATTTAATAAATCTAGTTAAAAGTTAGGCTCTCAAGAATATGGCCACACAATTTCAAACCTAGAAGAAGTTGTACACTGAATTTGTCAAGAAGAATCTAACTCTAGATTTCAGTTGAGGGACGACTGGCCTAAAGTTTTGAGGTATAAGACCTCGGAAGAGGGTGAGGAACGGATGAGAAGGAACCAACAGAATGCACGACAGAAGCGGTACCATCACAAAAAGGGATTAGGTGGCTACAGAAGCGCCATTCCAAAGTGGCAAAGAATGGAAAAAGACATGCTTCCAAAGGGATCAATCCATTTTCAATCGATTGGCCTGAACGCTCTAAGAATTGGTTTTTCGTGCATGGGGGGTCACTGGACCCACAAACCGGGGAGCTAGTTGTTGGTGAGCAAATCGGAACAGCAGCACAAAGACTTTTCCATATTATAGATGCTTCTATCAGTGGTGCCTTTGTGCCCAACCGAGAGAAGGATGAGCTTACATTCGCCCTCTAGAGTCCTGAACACCCTGGGCGAACATGAGGCAAAGGGTTGATTTCATGGCGGCATGGCTTCCCTGATGACTTTGCTACCTACAGAAGCCGCCAGCGAAGAAAGGATGAGGAGGCAAAGCAGATCCGTAGGTTAGAGGAGGCGGTGCTTCAATCGTGGGAGCGAGAACTAAGCATGGAGGCAAGAATGCTAGAGGAAATCAAACGGCAAGTGGCACTATAGTTGAGTAGCCAAAGGCAGTCATCAACATCAGAGCATGCGGTCAACATTAGCCCCCCTCAGCTAAGAAGCAACTGCGCTTCCACTGACATCCCAAATCAAGATGAAGCATTGCAGCACTTCCCAGTTGATGACATCACCATGCCTTTGACGCCATGTGAGCTGCACATTCCCTTGTGGAATACCGGTGCCATAGTCTTGGTGGCACACGGTATTGTTTCTCCTGTGGTCCCTGACAAGACACCAACAATCCATAGGAATCCAATTCCACCTGGCTATTATAGTGTCTCGGTGGATAGAGTTATCAAAGGCTATAGGGAAGTGCATCTTGACTTTCCTAGAGGTGATGTAGAGAATATCCTAGGACAAGCAGAGCATTCATTCGTTTTATGGCACAAGCGCTACATTATTATTCCCGGTGCAACGGCTAGGGTACTGTCGCCTCCTCCTCAACTACCTCATGATAGGTGTGGATGAAAGTGAACAAAATAGTTTTTCAATAATTAATCATTGTCAATTATTGGCTTCTCGCATAATAACCATTTACTACCAATAATTTTTGTATTCACAGGTCTCCCAACCTGAGTCCACTTCCATCCCATGATGATTATCAGAGTGCTCTAGATGATGATGCGTTCCATGGCATGGCTGCATCACCATCTCTATCTCCTCCAAAGCGGTCTCCCCCTCCTCTGCCTCTCACGCCGTAGAACCAGAAGAGGCCCCTACCCCCGGTGAAGTCCCTGATGAAGAAGAAAGCCAGCTGTCATAAAAAAAAGCCCCCTCTGGAGAAGATATCTTACGAGAAGTTTAAAGAGGAATCAAAAGCGATGGCACAAAAAGATTTAGATAACTGGCAGAAAAGTTTAGAAGAATCAAAAGTAAGGAGGTTGGAACTTCAGAAAACCCCACCAAAGCTGAACTACACAGCTCAACGAGAACTAAGGGAAAAAACAATGAGCGTGAGAAAAAGCAGTGTGATGCACGTAAGCCCTCTCCATTATCGGACTATGAACGCTCTCTCGATAAGTCATATAAGGCATCGCTGAAAGCGAAGAGAGCAGGGAAAGATGTTGCACAGCTCGGGCAACAATCTAAGCAATCTATCAACCCGCTAGTTGTTGAGGGTGATTTCACAAATGCACAAGGCAGTCCAACAAATAAGGAGGCACTAGAAGACTTTATGGCCACAGCAGGTCTCATAGTTGAACAACTCATGGGGGGAGCATCGATACCTACTAGCGACTATGATATTTACTAGACCTATGTGTATGGCCAGAGTCTTGTCAACCCAAAGTACTACTCATCACTGGGTACACAGATGTTCTTCTTGAACAAGTGGTACTTAAAAGTGATCGAGAATGACGAAGCAGCATGGCTTGTTGCCAGAGTGAGATAAGAGCATTACTTGGCTATGACATTGTACATATTGAGTTCAATGAATTACACCAACTATTACACCGGGATGCTCTTGACAAATTTCTCGACAGTTGGTGGTGTTTGTAAGTGATTCTTTCTACAATTGAATTGAAGTAACTTGCATGTTAGCTCGTTGTTCAAATATAGTTATCCTCACACTATATATATTGTACTATATATGTAGATATGAGATGCTGAAACTAAAGAAAAAAGCAATTACTGAGGTTGGTTTCATCAATCCAAATCATGTATTCAAGGATAGGGTTACTCCATATGATAAACGGCGACCTCAAGTGGAGAAGCTTCTGTTCAGATTTTTAGATAAGAACGCTAACAAGACACTGATACTCTTCCCATACAGTTTCAAGTGAGTGTGAATGTCTTGTGCCCATTTTATTTTACTTACTCCATGTTGACTTTAGTTAATGAGTTATGCCTGCTTATAAACATGTAGCTTTCACTGGATACTGTTGGTCATCGATATGACCAGGAGTCGTGTAAAAATCTTTAACTCGGCGACAAAACCCTGAGCAGATTACCAAGAAATCCTCGATATACTCTAGTGGTAATTTTGGCCTCGTACACACTATATACTCTCTTATGCCATTTTAATGATATGACTCCATTTATTTATTTTGTTGAGCAGTGCTTGGAAAACGTTCGCTGAGAAACAACATTATGGTAATTAGGAAGTGCCTCTGCATATAGTCCAAAACCTAGCAAGAACTATCTAGGTCACTGCATCTTTATTTTGTTCAATTCATTATTACCACGCTCATTGGTTGACGATGATTCTTTTTCTCGTAAAGTGGTGTCTGCAGCTGGGATCGGGGAACAACTTATGTTGATACTATGTCTGCGAGTTCCTCATGGAGTACCTGTTGACATTTCATAGCATCACTCTTTACTAAGTTGTCATCCCTAGCATGATGCTAGAAATGCATTGTTGGTAATTATAAATGACACTTGAAAACTCAAAGGAAAATTATATATATTAAAGTATCTGCAAGCGCACAGATAATATACCATTGTAGCATTTCACACAGGAGTATCTTATGTATCATTATTTATATTTTATCCACAAGGAGGAGCTATGGAGTTGTGTTGGCATAGAGATATTAACAAATATATATACTTATGATAGAATCACTCTCATGCTATGGCAGGGGTAAGTCAAGGGATAAATAAATGATAAGTGCAAGGTAATAATGGTATTCTAGAAATAGAAATAGAGACTCATAAAATGTAGTACGGCTAAGCAGGAGATTCGTTAAGAGCAAAAGATTCCTAAGTCATTCCTTATTTACTGTCTTTTGTACACCCAAGTATATACACTTTTATCTATAGTATAACTAACTTTGGATCTATGCATAAGGAACATTACTAAGGAAGATCAAGAACAGAGCTTGTCTTCCTTCGCAACTGTGTTCTACTTGCTCTACAAACAGGGAGTGGACTACAAAGCACTCAATGGGAGTGTCACATCTGTGATCTACCACATGACCCAGAGTGTAGAATGCATCTACAGGCAAACAATATCTAAGCACCATGCTTACATAATGTCAACCACTTAACTCACTCGAGTACTGAGCTCAAAGCTTTGCGAACATATGCATAAATTCATTATCAATCATAACTACATCAAGCATATAATGAGAGCAAACTAGGAACATAATACATAGCAATATAATATTGAAGTAGCACAAAGTCATAAATATAGAGATACAATGACTATACCAGTCTCTAGACGGCAGATCCAAAATCCTAAGCAATAGCCCACACTCTACTTAAACCTTGCTAGCTAGCCTATACTAGAACTTTGAAGAATTGGAGCTCTATTCTCTTCTCTCTAGAAACCCTAATTTCTGGTCTAATCTTGACTTATGACGTTTTGATCCTCCTTGATGGTTTTTTTAAATAACCCTGCTGAAAACACAGATTCACCAAAACTCATGGAAATTGTCAGTTTAAACCCCTAAGTCTATGTTGGTGACCATTTTCATGCATTATTTCAAGTTATATTAAAGTTTATAATGAATGATAAATACCGTCAATAAACTCCCAGAAGCTTAACCTTGCTAGTCCCTAAGCAAAGCTAAACTTATCAATGGATCAAGAGTTTAGGATCTTTGAGAACATTGTAGCAACTCCTAAAAAATATACATGCATTCAAACAAGAATTCTCAGAACAAACTGATCAGTCTTTCAAACTTACCCATATTACCTTCAACTATAGGGCTTATAGCTTTCACTTGGGTCTTGAGTAATTGAAAGACAGAACGATCAAGTCAAGCACTATGTCTCTATTCTTTTTTCAACCATTATTCCAGAGTTTTTGTAAGTTTTCAAAATAAAACTCAGAGATTCCATTGTATGACACTCTCAAATCTCTCAAAATATATGGTATTTGGGGATCCTCACCAAGGCAATAGTAATATTATGTCTTTCTTTTCATACAACTAAGGCTTATATGGAGCTTATAGGAATGGTGATAACATGAAAGAGCATACTTGCAATACATATATTGTAAAGTCAAACCTAGAATCCAAGGAGAGTTAAGTCATATAATCAAATCAAGATATGCATGTGTGTGGACTATATGGTGAATATATTTGGTGGCTAACCTAATTCTACTATGCTCCTTGAAAATATATCTCTCATTGAAAACATCTTTGAAAGAAAACATGGGCTATCTTATTCATCTCTTTTTTTAGGCGGGCATCTAAGTACCCATTGTTTTAAATATCTCAAACACTTGTCTATTTTTTCCTCAACTCTTTTTTTTCTTCTTTTTTTATGAATAACTTTTGCATAGCCCATGCTTCTTTCTGCATAACAATTGTTGGAGAGACAGTAACAAAAACTTGGAGCATTTATGTGGTGGAAACCTATGAAGCATATTTTTGGTGTTTTTTCCTAGTATACGAGTAAAACATTTTTGCATGGATCTAGATGAAAAACATGTTTTTGCGCCTATCCCTAGTGTAGGAATAGTGCATATGTGGGTGGTGTGTACGTGACCTTGATTTTAAGAGCATGATAAACCTCTCATAAGTGTCAACAAAGCTTGACTAAACTCAATGCAAAATAAATAGCATATGAGTGGAAGTTTTCTTAGCCTAAATATAAACTTGTTTGGCTCTGGTAGGAATTCAAGCATTGTCATATAGGATCTCATCATGTGGAATTTTTATATTTTTCAAAAAATAAATATCCAAAACTTAGTATCACTTGGAACAAGATAAATAGCAGCTCAGACCTTCTCATATCATATCTATCAATTACCCAGACTTAGATCAAGCATTTGCTACCCACGAGTTTCAAGTTCAGAGCAAATTTTCATGTCAAATCAATTCTATCAAAAAGTCAAGAGAATTCAAGGCTGAAAACTAGGTACTTGAAAGGAATTACAACTGAGCAACTATTTATCATTTCTATCATGTGAGATCACCTTTAAGTTCTTTTTATTTAGCTCTTAAAAACAAGACAAGAAACTAAAGCACACCTTAATACTAAAAGCAAACTATACACACTCTTTTCGTTTGGTTTTTTAGATCACTCCACATTGATATATATATATATATAAGATAAAGGCAAATTTTTATTTTGTTTTTGTGGTTATGCATTTTTTTAATAAATACAAATTCAAAATTTAACTAAAGAAAATAATAAAATACAAGAAAGAAAACTTACCTAAAGTAATGGGGGCTCCTCCCCTAAGCTCGTTGTTGTTGCGGTCTCTTAGAAGGGCGGGTCGATGTTGAGACCCTAGAATAAATACTGTCAATTCTGGTTCTCCTACTCCTGGTGCTGCTGGATGGTGGCAAGGCATTGTCCTACTTCTTCTTGCCACTGGGAATGTTGGTGCAGAGTGTTCTGAATCTCATGCTGGTTCTCCTCAATGGTGGTGAGCCTGGTGTCGAAGCGAGCGTGTTCCATCTGCTGCTCATGGTTACCCATGGGCGGCGGATGATGGCCCATGTGCTGGTCATGATAGCCCATAGGATGGTCATGGAAGCCACGAGTAGAGAAGGACATGCGTCCTCCCTAGTAGCCGCTGGAGACCTCCTCATAAGACTACTGCTGGTAGTAATCAAAGTTGTCCTCCAGCCATTGCCTAATTGGGCCCTATTACTAGGAACTCTCTGAATGATGTGGAGAAGGCTGCTCCCACCTAGCATGTTTAGGTTGGTGTATATGGGAAGATCCTGGCTGGTCCCAACCTGCATGCGCAGGATGGTGTACCTAGGAAGGTCCTGCTTGATCAAATCCTGTGTAGCCGGTGAAGGCAGGGCCTTCTGGAATGGGATCATCTCTATGGTACCAAGGATGTGGGTTGCGAGTGATCCTTGCAGAGGCACTCCTACAAGGTGCCTCCTCCTTTCTCTACAAATCAAAGACAAATGAATCCACTGCATACCAACCGAGGTTCCGGTCTAGTAACAAGAACTCGGTTGTATAATCCACATACATCATGACAAATTTCATGTCTCTTCCCTTTTTTAACATATGTGCATGGTTAAAATAATCATAATCAATAATCCAACGGGGAACGTCAATGTAAGTAATAGAAGCATTTTCTAGCAGGCCCAAATTTTTAGCTATGCGGGTGACCAAAGAAGTGCACCCAATATCCCCCTTAAGACCAGGAATTACTAACCATTGTGTCATCATGAATTTTATGGGTGAGACCTTCTTTATTTTAATCATGGCATAAAGTAGTTTTAGTTCATCACTAGGTAGTGTGCCCGTGCGTTTCTATGGGATAACTAACAATTTATACTAAAAACACACGGATCGCACGATAAGATAACAATACTGTAAAAATTAAATACCAACATTAAAGTGACATTTAATCCAAAAAGCAAAGTTTATGAATTTAACACAGTCATGGAGTGCGCGGTGTCGCAGGCTCATAAACTCTACTTTATAGACCTTTCCGTGATGCGGCTAAGATAATGTTTTATATTGACAGGAAGAAATCTCCGATATCTATTTCTTTGCATTTTGTGAGCCTACGACGCCGCGCACTCCGTGACTGTGTTAAATCCATAAACTTTGTTTTTTGGATTAAATGTCACTTTAATATTGTCATTTAATTTAATAGTATTGTTATCTTATTGTGCGATCCGTATGTTTTTTAGTATAAATTGTTAGTTATCCCGTAGCAACGCACGGGCACGCTACCTGAAACAACAAGCGAGGGTGATGGAACACGTGAGCGTGAAACCAAATGAAAGGAGAAAAAAGCTGTCCCTTTTGCAAATGCAAAGAGGGGAAGTAATTAAATGTAGGCAGATTTGGCAAGGTTCTTAGAAATGCAAAGAGGTTCTTTTTGTCTTAATTCTCTTTCCTTTTGTGTTAATTCTCTTTTTTTTTTGCTCGTTGCCATGTATGCTGGTGCATGCAAACATGCAAGGTGTATATGGATAGCACAATAATTTTCTACTTCCTATTTTACCGCTATTCCTCTATCACATGACAGCCAATATTCAATCAAGGAGAATTATGCATGCGGGAGATGTCGTGGGATCGCAGGCGTGGGCAGATGGACGAACCAAAACTAATATCGCACCAAAAATATCCACACTTTGTTCTTTTTAGTTGTAGGAGATTAGTACAAAAGATTTAGTTGTCTCGTAGCAATGCACGGGCACGCTACCTGAAACAGCAAGCGAGGGCGATGGAACACGTGAGCGTGAAACCAAATGAAAGGAGAAAAAAGATGTCCCTTTTGCAAATGCAAAGAGGGGAAGTAATTAAATGTAGGCAGATTTGGCAAGGTTCTCATAAATACAAAGAGATTCCTTTTGTCTTAATTCTCTTTCCTTATGTGTTAATTCTCTTTCCTTTTACTCGTTGCCATGTATGCTGGTCCATGCAAACATGCAATGTGTATATGGATAGCACAATAATTTTTTACTTCCTATTTTGTCATGATTCCTCTATCATATGACAGGTAATATTCAATCAAGGAGAATTATGCATGCGGGAGATGTCGTGGGATCGCAGGCGTGGGCAGACGGACGAACCAAAACAAATGTCGCACAAAAAAATATCCACACTTTATTCTTTTTAGTTGTAGGAGATTCCTAATAGTGCAGAAATCACTTCTAGGAAATAAGAAAAAGCCTAACCATTTATGCATGAAGCGCAAAGTAGGGTGCTGAATTTTATTTGGTGCAAGGACGGTAGCAAACAATTTCTTTTGAAACCTCTCTCCAACACTTATTCCTATCAAAGTCTTGTATAGCAGAGTCTATGTCAATTATGCACTAAGAGTGAAATCCAAGAAGTTCACTAAAATTTTTCCAGGGAATAGAAAATTCTTTCTCGAAAAGTCTAAATGAAACTTCTGAATCAGTGGGTTGCAGAGTGCACAAGAATTCAATAGTCAAAAGCTTACACCTCGGCTCATCAATTTCCTAAGCACCCTCCCATCCTACGGTCTTAAAAATAAGTTTGAATTGAATGGTCATACCTGTGGCTTTTAGTAGGGCTGGATCGTAGGCAGGAGTGAGCATGAAATCCTGGGTCTTTAGCTTCTTGTAGATGTTCTTCTCCCTATCTCTCTGGAGCTTGAGCTGCTTCTGTTGCAAAAGAACATTCCTTTTCGTGGGGGCTGATCAAGACGGTGCTCCAATAGCAGGAGACGGCGGATCAACCTCCATGTCGGTGCTTGCTCGAGATAAAGAATTCCTCGTTGAACGGAACGACATCGTCCGCTTGAGTTTTCCGGTGATCTTGCTCATTTTCCTACAAAAGAGACAAAAACAAGCCAACTCATGGAACGGGATTAGGAGATGAAAATATTAGTGGTTATCCGTCCAGAGTCAGTAGTCTGAGGATTTGTCATCCAAAATCGCCTAATAAATATTATAATCAAGATTTTGGCATGACTTCCATCTTAATTCTTTTAAATTCCCTCTCTTGATTTGGACAACTCTACCACACTTAAACTCTATTTTTCTTTCAAATTTCAGCAGCACCTCTCTCTCTTTCTCAAGATTTTAGCACTACTTTCACAGCCAAACTTCCTCTCACTCTTTCTTACTTCAATACTACTTCTTCTTAAAAGAAATTCAACTACGAAATTTTGAAATGGAATTCCGAACTCAGGAGCTGGAATTGTGTCATGTTGAAGGCTGAGAGCAGCAAGGAAGGAGTGGGATTTATAGAGGGGGAGGTTGTAGGCCAGCCGACCAAGTGGTGGGGCAGGCCGGCCCCACATCTTGGCCCAATGGCCTCTCTATTTTTCTCGTGGATCTTTACTTCACCCTTAAGCAAAATATCAGCTCCGCCGGTGCTTCTTTCGGTGGAGATATGACATAATGCAGTTGAGTGGGAATGGAGGTGAATAATGGAGGTTGAGTGGATCACATGTGTTTCCCGTATTTCTACCGTATATATATAAAAATATAATACAAAAATATGTTATGATACTATGAAATATAACAAGATGAATGATGGTATTTTTAAATTTTTGTGCCTCCACGGTAAATATTTCTTATGGGTTTTTACTCTGTAAAAATTATGTACATGGGTTTTAAGTTTTTATAATGCCATGATGAGAATTTTTGTTTCATGATGCAGGTGATAAAAAGTAAATATGCTAAGATAAAATGATTAATGCAGTATGAAAAAGTAAATATGGATAACTACCGAGTTACCTCCCGGTGCGGTTTCGGAATTTTAAGTCCACCGAACCGGACTTCTCCGTTCGGGTTTATTCTTCGGTTGCATTAGTCGGTCCTAGAGATGGAGACCTTAACGGTTGCACTTGCTTTTTATGCCACTCTAAATTAGAGCATTGTTCCGGTCTTGGCTTGAAAGCGAACCACTCTTCCTTCCCATTGATATGGAATTTAATTTCTCCGGCTCTGACATCAATGTGAGCATTTGTAGTGCTCAGGAAGGGTCTCCCAAGAATGAGGGGTGTATTCATGTCTTCCTACATGTCAAGTACTACAAAATCTATGGGAACGAAAAAGTTTGTATTTTTACCGGAATGTTTTCAGCGATTCCTGTAGGGTAGCGGCCCGATTGGTCGGCTAGTTGCAAGCACATTGATGTTGGCATGAGGGTTGAATAGTTGAGCTTGTCGAACACCTTTTTGGGCATGACACAGACACTTGCTCAAAGATCGCATAACGCATTCTCAAAGTTCTGGCTCCCGATCAAACAATCGATAGTGGGGCATCCTGTATCATTCTTCTTGATAGGTGAAGTGTTTAGGATGGCTGCACTACACTCCTCCATTAACTTGATTACCTCAGTAGACGGTAGTGGTCTTTTGTTGCTGAGGATGTCTCTGAGATACTCCGCGTACGTAGGTACCTGTATGGCATCTAGCAATGAAATATTGATATATAACTTTTGAATTACCTCTATGAATTTACCAAATTGCTCATTCATTTTGGCTTTCTGATTTCTGCATGGAAACGGCAGGAGGGTCGTGTCATGAAAATCTTGTTGTAACTCTTGCTCTTATGGCCCAACTTCATCAACTTCATTGGTTCTCTTCTCCTCTTCCTGCACTACCAACGTGTCTTACCTATCCTTGTTGGATATGGTGGATCACGAGTAGACTTGCCACCTCTTGTGGTTATAGCGTTTACCTTTTCAAGGTTAGTGGCAAAAGATAGAGCAGCAGCCAACTGGGCTAATTGTGATTCTATCTTTTTATTATAGTTAAGTTGGTCTTTTATGGCGAAAGAAAAACTATCCATTTTAGTATTTATGTTTTCTAGGACCTTATCATTAAAAGCAAGCTTCTTAGAAATATTTTCATTAATCCTAGCTTGTTCTAAGATTAAGTCTCTTAAGGATGGTTGCTTAG
Source organism: Miscanthus floridulus (assembly GCF_019320115.1). NCBI lineage: Eukaryota > Viridiplantae > Streptophyta > Magnoliopsida > Poales > Poaceae > Miscanthus > Miscanthus floridulus. Next base: position 16,031,979 of record NC_089583.1, read on the forward strand.
GAGTATTATAGTAATTATTTGGGTACTTACCTTGGTAAGTCGACCATTGTTGTTGATTCTATCCTTGTCTCTATTGTTGTGGAGCAAAATTATTGACGATGTTTGCATCCTCCTGATATTTAGGGAATTCTACCCCCAAGTATTCTCCACATACATTCTAAGAATTAAAGGCATCTTGAATAGCCTAACGATCTTTCTTGTAATTGGCTCGTTGTTCAAGCCAATTCAACAGTATGTCCATCTTAGTTGACAGTGCACACATCTCTTCTGGTACTTCTTCGCTCTTATTGCATAATTGAATGTTACATGATGACCAGCCTTGATTAAAGGCTATCTTTTCTATAAGAGTTTCAGCTTTTCCAAGAGTGGGTGACATAAATGATCCTCCAGCAGTTGCATCCAGTTGTTCGCGAGCTTTCTGAGTTAATCCATGGTAAAAACCTTGTATGAGCAACCAATCTTCCATCCCATGATGAGGACAATCTAAAATGTATTCTTGGAAATGTTCCCATGCTTCTGGAATGGTTTCTCCCTCCTGCTGTTAGAAATAGAAAATCTTTTCTCTTAAGGCATTTGTCTTACCTATAGGGAAGAACTTTTCTAGGAAGGCCTTTGAACACTTTGCTCACGTGTTGATGTGATCTTTATTGATGTAGAACCACTACTGTGCCCGTCCCATAAGTGAGAATGAAAACAAGTGAAGTAGTATGATGTCTTGAGCAATGCCCTTGATGATGACCGTGCTACTTATCTCCAGAAAATTCTGAAGATGAGCACTATCATCTTCTAGAAAATTCTAACGGTTTTTTAAAATAACCCTGGTGAAAACACAGATTCACCAAAACTCGTGGAAATTGTCAGTCTAAACCCCTAAGTCTATGTTGGTGATCATTTTCATGCATTATTTCAAGTTATATTGAAGTTTATAATGAATGATAACTACCGTCAACAATACTCAAGGAGAACAAGTGAAGAGATCCTCGAAGTATGTAAAAATATACACAATTTATTTATTACCATTGTGTTGATATATATAATCATATATATATATATATATATATATATATATATATATATATATATATATATATATATATATATTCATACTTTGGCTTTCATTCAAATTGAAGATTGAACGGAGGAAGCAAAAGGTCCTGTGATGTGACCAGATCAAAGCAATTCAAGAGGCATTGTTAGGATTTCTTTTAGAGCAGGTCATAGATCCCAAGGGTGTGTATTATTATGACCCTAAAGAATTCATACCTAGTAGCCAAACGACGGAAGATTAGGGTTGCAAGAAATCCTAAGGGCATAAGTACATTTGTGACTTTAATATATATGTACATATTTCATGCATGCACAACCTCTTGAAATATATATATATATATATATATATATATATATATATATATATAGTTTCATATATGTACATATTTCATGCATGCACAACCTCTTGAAATATATATATATATATAGTTTCATATATTTTAGTGTGTTATTTATGTATAATGCTCGAACGAAACCTTATACGTACGTATATATGGACGTATATTAGCAGCGTAGAATTCGTATATGAAAAGCTAATCGAAACAAAAAGAATTGAATTGAAAAGAAACCATAAAATAAAAAGGAATAAAATAGAAAAAAATGAAATCTTTAGTACCGGTTGGAAACACCACCTGGGACTAAACGTGCCAGCCCCGGTGCAATGTTTGGGGGCCATTTAGTCCCGGTCGGTAATAGCAACCGAGATTAAAGGTCCACTTCCAGTCCCAGTTCTCAAAACTAGGATTAAATGAGGCCTTTAGTCCCGAATTCGTAATCCCGGTTGAGAAACCGAGACTAAAAGGGTTTCTCAGCCAAGATTGCAACCTAGTCCTGCTCTAGTGAAGTCGTCTTGAGTACATGTGCAAATTTCAGGTTCCAGCCTAGCTCCACCACATTGATTAACTTTGGGTTTCTTTATTACGATTCTCTACCCACGCGGAGCAAAGTTTCAAATTTGCTTCCCAGATCTGATCAAGCGGGCACAAAAGATGAAAGATTTTGTTTTGACCTAGCTAGGAGTACAAAAGATACTCATCCATATTTGGCGGCAAAGACACGAAGCGCTCGCCGTTGGCCGTCCTCCATCAACGGATCAACATCAACCTGACGTCATCTCGCAGAAGGATCCTTCTAGAATCTGCTCAGAATTGTGCACGGCATTCATCAAACCTAAGGCCTTGTTTAGATTGCAAGTTTTTTCACTCTCTCTTCATCACATCAAATCTTTGACACATGCATAGAGTATTAAATATAGATAAAAAAATAACTAATTACACAGTTTGATTGTAAATTACGAGACGAATCTTTTGAGCCTAGTTAGGCCATGATTGGATAATATTTGTCAAATACAAACGAAAGTGCTACAGTGCCAAATACTGATTCCTAACCCCAGTCTATACGAGGCCCAAGTGAATTTCGAATTCGCACACGTATATCTCTGACTACCAAGCCAATCAATGCAATGTCACCTTAGGGATACTGTAGAGAAATACCATCTCGATTTCTTAGATCCAAATGTTGCACGCTATTGAGATAATAATGATGTCTCTGTGGCAACTAAAATTATTTTTATATTACTTGTTTCTAATAAACATTCAACTCTATTTTCATATAAAATATCGGGTGTTGATCGTTTCCTAATTTTCAATTAAAATTGGCACAAATCTTAGTAATGTTGATATTAGATTTATTTACCACTGTATGGTGTTAGGGGCGAAGCCAGGAATCAAGGCCATCCGGGTCAGCTCCACGGATCAACGCACAAAATCTACTTGCAAACAATAAATGCACCTAGGATTTGCTAAAATTTATAGGGGTCGCCTGACCCGGCAGGTACACGTAGCTTCTCCTGTTAAGCATAAGAACGGCTGCAGAAAATGGTCCTTTGAGGGTGGGGTGGTGAGGAGTAGCTCATCGTTCTTCGTATGCCTAGGAGGTGTTTGGGTTTATGGACTAAATTTTAGTCTATGTCATATTGGATGTTCGGGTGTTATTTAGGAGAACTAAATATGAGTTAATTATAAAACTAGTTACATAGATGGAGACTAATTTACGAGATAAATTTATTACGCCTAATTAATCTGCCATTAGCACATATTTACTGTAGCACCATATTGTCAAATCATGGACTAATTAGGCTTAAAAAATTCGTCTCGCAAATTAGCCACAATCTATGCAATTAGTTATTTTTTTCGTCTATATTTAATACTCCATGCATGTGTCCAAACATCCGATGGGACAGGGACTAAAATTTTCCTGTAGGAACCAAACACCCCCTTATCTTGGTCCTTCTTCCTCTTCTTGCTCTATGATCTCACTCTCATGGAGCTCTTCTTTGCACGAGGACTTATGGGGTATTTTGGACTGCTACACAAACTTTATCGTGGAGCACCTCTATGAAAAATTAGAGTTTGTGGAGCACCTCACAACTCCACCCTTTTTTCTCGAATAGAGTGCGTGAAACTGAAACCGTTTGATTAAAAAAAAACATAGAGCGGAGCAGTCCCAGACACCTCTTAAGCCGCCCCTTATATCTCTCGGGTGCGCAGGTGGTTAATGGATTAGTTTGACTATAAATAAATAAATAACAAAACTACATCAAGACAGTACTCGTAGCCCTACTAATAACCCAACAATATGGCAATAATTCAACGACAAAATCGCAGTCAATCCTCACCACGATCAACACTTTTCAAAAAAGGGTTTACTTTACTATAAACCATCGGTCACAATGGTAACTTCTTATGGCTGCATCACGTGAAGTATACGATGTCATCTTTAAAGGGCAACAAGACCGATTCATTTCGGCACGTCCTTGTACCGTCTATGCTACTACTACTCATTATCATTTTCAAGTACGTGCAATTATCGAAAACCCAAGTACGTGCAATTATCATTTATTGAGAGATTAATATCGTTGCCCCCACTTCCTAGATTACAGCTTTTTTTCCATTTTTCTTAAAGAACTAGACCTGACACGAGAGCTACGTACGCAACTAACACTACTGTCCAACGAAAACGTCCATACGAACTCCTTTTGGCACAAGTATACGAAAAGAAAAACATCATTTTCCCAAATACTTGGAAGCGACCTGTGCAAAACGTACCCCTCGTTGCCTTCCCCGGAAGTAAACACACGATTGTACTCCAGTGGCTACTACGTGCGGATCGCAACGAAAACCACAGCCTAATAACCTCCACTACTAATCCTTGTCATCACGCCATGATGGAGTGCAATTTTTACTCACGCATGCAACAGTTAACTCCGGTAGTTAGTACCACCTCCAGTCCTTATTGCGGTTAGTTGACCCATACCAATTGCTCGTGTGAAATGAAATCCCCAACGTGCCCACCAGGCCAATAGGCCATCATCATCGCTCTCGACAGAAACCGAGCACAGCAAAGGCAAGCTGAGAGGATCCGATCCGGATTCCACTGCGCCGGTGGTGCCTGGTTGCGTCGGATGGATCGGTCGGAGGCTAGCGGGGTCTCCGGTAGGGCCCTTTTTGACTTTCCAACGCCCTGGACGTTGACGGCCGCCCAGCCAGCCAGCCCGGCAGCCGCAAAGGATCCGCGACCCACCGCACCGCGCCAAGACAAATCCAAGCACCCAGCACCGACGTGTCCTAGTCCTAGGTTTTCCGGTGCATCCGATCTCAGCCGTCCGCTCGTGCGCCAACAGCCCAGATCTGTCCCACTGGCCGGATTTTTTGTTTTTTCTGCCCTTTTTTTTTTGAAAGTTTGTCACAAATATACCTCTAGAGGTATGCTTTTAAAATCTAGACCCTCAGCTCGGCGCCGTAGTAATTGGCGCCGAGATTACACGTCTTGTGCCCACGCTAGCGCCGAGGCAGATATGGCAGCCAGCTCGACGCCATAGATATTGGCGCCGAGCTCGGAGCCTACATCTTTGGCGCCGTGCCTGCCTGACATGTGGGCTCCCTTTTCTTTATCTCTTCTTCCTCTTCCTCTTCCTCTTTCTTTTCTCGCCGGCCCGCCCGCCCGCCGACCCCGTCCTCCTACTCCCGGCGCACCGCGACCTCGTCGTCGATACTGTTGTCCGCGTGGCAGGTCTGCTCCGCCCGGGCGTGACCCGGCCCCTGCACCGGCATCCACGAGTCGGCCCCTCCTCGCTGGCCGCCCGATCCCTGCCGCCGGCTGTTCCATTGCTGCTGCTGGCCCTCGAAGTGTCGAGGGCAGACCTTGGAAAGGGACGAGGGGAGGGGCTGGTGTTCGGCTACAAGGTCGCAGCACCCGCCATGGCGGGCAAGTTCGGCTAGTGCTTTTCTCCTCCAACGTCGCCTGCTCTGTTTGTTGCATTCGTCGGACAGGTAAAATTTGTGAATATGCAATGTAGTTACTTAGTTAGCGTGAATTGTAGCTCTAGTTTGATTATTCGGTACTTACTAGTAAATGTGATAACGTAGGTAGTTGATTTACTTAGTGAGATAGGTATGTAGATAGATACATACATAGATACATAGGTACATAGATATAGTTAGATAGCTAGTTGTATATTTAGTTATTTAGGTAGAATTTAGCTATTTAGTTACTAGATTATATCTATATACTTAGTTATTAACCAATTTACTTAGGTTGTAGTTAGTTAGTATGTATTAGGTAGGTAATATATAAAACTACTTTAGACTAAATGATTTGTGTTTGAATTTGTGTATGAACTAATAGATGGACAACCTAGTGAGAATATATCATAGAGGCACCGTGGAAAGAGATCGCTATGGATATGTTGAGTTTGTTGATATGGAAAGCGTGTCTGTGTTATTCAATGAGAAGACTTCATTTAGTGAGTTGGTTGCATGGGCTTAGGAGGAGCTACATTGCCATGGAGATGATGGCATCATAGTTGAGGATGTACTTCACCTAGGTTCCCCACCCAATATCCTAAGGAAGATGATCCCAATTGGGTGTGCGGATCAGTGGGGAAACTATGTGATATCGGCTATGAAGAGCCAGTTCCAAAGTTTGGATGTGGTTGTGCATCGGGTGGTACTTGATCGCATCCCTCATGGGTTTTCCCCAGAAATGGGTCAGCAGGCATAATTTGACCCTCCCGTCTCGGAACCGGATATGGATGTGGAGGTTGCACCTATAGTTCCTAATGCTCAATCTGCCCCCAATGAGGTTGTTGGAGATGCTTATTGGACTCATGATATTATGGCAGATCCTCCTCATGAGATCCCTTTGACACAGAATCATCCAAGTGTCTTATACACATCGTTATTGGGAGCTTACCCCCTTCCTTACATCCATTTTTCTCATTCTTTCCTCGTATTTCTACTTATGTTGCATGAGACATTCCTGACAATGTGGATGTGCCCCCTGTTGCTGCGCAAGTGCACTGTGGAGATGGATTCTATGGCTCCAATAGTGTTGAAATTATGAATGATTCGGAGCCATATGAGATAGCAAGGGCTCTTGATTCTGATGATGATCGTCCTATTAGAGAGCTGACGAAGAGTGGCATTGAGATGCTGAGGCGTATCTTTCCCGACCGCCGTAATCCAAGAGTTCACGAGTTCAGCGATCTTGCTCATTTCGATCAGGCGTGTGTAGAAACACGTGATGATGAGCTGCTAGAAGCTCCTGAGGCCGGCCCTAACATGGTAATTGAGAAAGGTAGGGTATTCAAGGACATCCCTGCATTGAAGAGGTGGTTGCAAGCGTTTGTAGTGATATATAAGAGACCTTACAAGGTCTTGCATTCATATGCGGGGCGCTGTTACACAGTTGTGTGCGACAAGGAACGCTGCCCATGAAGGGTTTGTGTAAAGAAGCAAAAGGTCATCGAAAAGTGGAAGATCACAAAAGTTGTTGGGCCACACAATTGTGCAGACCATGTGCTCACACTGAAGCATAGATAGTTGACATCTATCCTCATTGCCAAGCGGTTGATAGAAATATTGCAGGGTGAACCTAACATAAAGGTTAGGACAATTATTAGGACCTTTGAGACGTTGTATGGAGATTATGTGATAACTTATGATAATGCTTGGAGGGCTAAGCAGCGAGCATGGAAGATGATATATGGGGACGAGTAGGATGGGTATGAGCAGCTGCCAGTACTTTTTAATGCAATCAAAGTGGTGAATCCAGGCATGCATTATGAGTACATACCAAAACCAAATGCATGGAAGGATGGAAAATAGATATTCTTCCGTGCTTTCTGGTGCTTCCCTTAGTGTGTTGAGGCCTTTAAGCACTGTTGTTCCGTCTTCTCTATTGATGGTACATTCTTGATTGGCAATTACCATGGCACACTTCTTATAGCCATATTATGTGACACGAACAACAAGTTGGTTCCTTTGGCATTTGCTTTGGTTGAAGGAGAACAATGATTGTTGGGGATGATTCTTGAGGTTAGTCCGGTTGGATACATGTGGTTGGGCCTGGCAGGGAGGTTGGCGTCATATCTGATAGGCATCAGGGCATACTTAATGTCGTGCAAGAGTAGATAGAGGGGTATGCACCTTTGCACCATTGTTGGTATACTTGGCACCTTGTCGAGAATCTACTCCGGAAGGATGGTGTGAAGGATAACTTTGATCTGTTCCAGGAAGCTGCTCGACAGCTTGAGGACAAGTACTTTCAGAAAAAGTTAGAGCAGGTCAGAACCGCATCAGAGTTTATGGTAGATGTTATTATGTACTATTATGGACTTTGTGGACTTTTATTATGAACTATTGTAGACTGTATGGACTATTATTATGGACTGTATGGACTATTATTATGGACTATGAACTACTATGGACTATAATTATGGATTGTGTGACTATTAATATGCTCATGTATATGATTTGAGATGAATATAGCATATATTTGTATGTTTGAACATGTTGTATTGAGGTTAAATATTTATGTCATATTTGTGTATGGATTGCATCAAAAAATAGGGGAAATTATGCCAAAATTTTCTGCCTAAAGTACATTTGTGTAATACACCTATAGCATCTAGCCTTTACAGTGATTTATCATGTCACCATCGAATAGGCTTTTCAGTGTCCTTCAAAATAGTGATTGAAGTCTAAATTCGAATAGACTTTTCAGTCATGGAATCTAGGCTCTCTAGTGTCCTTCAATGTAGGCTTTTCAGTGATTCTGAGTAGACTTTCTAGGAGCATTTACAACACAATAAAATGGCCAGCAAACCTGCCTCCACCTATATATATATGTGTTCCAGGATGCATTGCAAACCAAAAGCAAAACCAAACTAGTATTCAATTTCATTGAAGTAGGAATGTCTGGAGGGTCATCTAGAGGAAAGGGTTTTGGGAGTGGGAGAGGAAAGGGGGAGAAGAAGGAAACTTCCATTGTGTGGGAGGGGTCTCTTGGTCCTAATTTCTTTGAGGAACTAGTGTATCAGTTTCCCCACAAGAGCAATAGTGATTTCACTAAAGAGTGCCCTATCAGAGGATACGATAACTGGAAGGAAGATTGACCAAAATACATGCATGGTGAGAATTGCTTAGTGTAGATGTTCACTGAGGAGATCAACGGAGGTTGTCGCTTCTTCAAATGCCCGCGAGCATGGGTAATTGCTATTATATTTTGCTTGTTAAATATGTTTCTCGAATACCCTTACAACTCATAGGACATACTTATTGTAGTCTTCCGAGTCCAAAGAAAACTATGGGTTCACTAGGTGGGTTGATCCTCAACTAATTTATCCGCGTCAGCAGTACATCTAGTACCTACAGGATCGTATCTTTGATCTACAAAGGGAAGTTAGCAGCTGTTACAAGGAAGACGAAGATGATGACAACAACAATAGTGTAGGTTCACAGGAGGCACTCCGCAATGATTCATATTGCACTTGCCCTAATCACAAGAACAAGGGGCCTCCACCGCCACCCCACCACCACCACTACCAACAATAGGAGGCTACTGTGGAGAAGGTGCAACACAATTTGCTATGTGGCCACACTACTAGGACGACCCTATCTTATTCACATGGCATATCCATGTGTTTGTTGTTTGGTTTAATTACCTAAGGCATGTTAGGTTTAGTTGAAGGAACTATGTACCCTTGTTTGGTACATGTTCTAACATGCCATTTCGCGTGCTTGTTGTTCGCTTCAATTACCTAAGGCATGTTAGGTTTAGTTCAAGACCTTTGTACCCTAGTTTGGTATATGTTCTCACATGCCATTTTCATGTGTTATGCGTGTTGAATTATATAATGCCCTACTTCGTTAGGTTTTATTAGCAGTACATGATCTCATTTCACTACGTCCGCAATATTAAACTGAATATTATAACCACAGATAATGAAAACAACAACACAATGAAAAGTCCAATACTATGACATATTAAACAACACAATAATACTAGAAGTACATGCTGACAAACTAAATAACGCAGTACATGACCTAAGTATGTCCATACTTAAAGTGCATTACATGATAACACAATGAAAAGTCCAACAGTAGATAACATTGTTGAAAGGATCTAAACAATGCCTAAAGGGGGGTGAATAGGCATAAAAAAATTTCTGCGTAATCTCAAAATCAAATGTCAGTGACAGTCGAAAGTCCCGATAGTTTGGGATGGAACTTCCAGCACTCAGAAGTTTCGACGCAAACAGTCGGGAGTTCTGGCACCTACGAGAATTGCACTACAAGTACTAAAATGAACTTTGAGTGAAAGATATCTTGCAACCCCACTCCTTAGTGGTAAGGAGAAGTGTTGGGGTTGCTTATTTGACGCCGAAAGGTCACCACTTCATAGATCAAGTCCAAACCCTAAGAGGAGATTTGGGAAGAAAGACAAACCAAGAAGAACAAATATGATAGCACAAATCACAACAACAAGCACGCGGGACACAAGAATTTATTTTGAGGTTTGGTAACCCCACAAAGGAGCTCCTACGTCCTTATTGTTAAGGTGACCACAAAGGTCGGAGTCTCTTCCACCTCCTTGCATCTCTCAAAGCAACCACAAAGGTTACTTGAGCTTTCCACTAAGAAATCAAGGGTAATACAAACTTTCCAAGGCTCCTTCACAAGATGGAAGCTCTTGGGCGGCGCCTAGCCGGCTAGGGTTCCAAGAACCCAAGAGTAATAGACGTACATCCAACCGGCTTGACAAAGAAATCAAGTGCTCAAGCTTGCCAAAGTGATTCTCTCACTCAATCCACTCTCCTTTCACTCTATGGAAATCCTATGGAAATCAAAGATTGGAGCAAAGGGGAGAGGAGAGTGGTGCCTTGAATGCTTGGGAGCTGTTTTGGACAAAAGTTGGTGAGCAATGAATGAGTAGTCCTAGTTAGAAGAGAGGAGAGAGCTATTTATACTCATAGGCAAATCCAACCGTTCAGATCTGAGTCAAAAGTTTCGACATAGATCGCCAGAACTTCCGGCCCTTCTACAAAATATTGTTCAAGGCACAGTCAAAGATGGTCAACACAGCTAGAGCTAGAACTCCTAGCAAAATGCCAGAACTTCTGGCAGTCGGGACTTCTGACTTTTGTTGGGACTCCTGACGCACAGCCGAGCCAGGGGGCTAAGTCCTAGGGCATCTGGACTTCCGGCGAGAGCTAGGACTTCTGGCACCCGGAACTCCCGACTCTCGTCGGGACTTCCGACGGACGAAGGTGCGCAGGCAGGCTGGTGGCTAAGTCAACAAGTGCCGGGACTTCCAGCACCGAATGTTGGGACTTTCAACTGTCGGAACTCCTGGTTCATGCCAGGACTTCCGGCTACCAAAAGTCCATAAACTATATCTAAGTGTTTGTGAGGTGATTTTGTGTCACTCTTTAGATTTTATTTTTATGCTTGAGCACTCTATCTTCCTCCGACCACCTAAACTTGCATCCCTCTTTATAGTACGGCATACCTAAACCCAAAACAGAATAAAAATTCTTTGAAGAGCGCTTTGGGTTCGTCCGCCTTTTGCACTTCAAGAATTGAGGGATACCATTTCATCTTAAATCAACTCTTTGAAACTTTCAAGGGACTAAAGCTATAATATATCTCATTAAGATCTTATTAGTCCCTAACTTGGATGTCATCAATACACCAAAACCCACATAGGGGGCAAATGCACTTTCAATTGTTCATGAATAAACCATAAAACTAGCAGGTCATGGAGACTATTGAGTGCAACGAGACCACTTTCCCTTCCTCAGGGCATTGGGATTCTCCTACATCGCTGCTTTCGCTCGATGTGCATGCTCAAGCTTCTTCTCCCTCTCCTCCTTGTACGCAGTAACATGCCTCCTTTCCTCCTCTTCCTTGTGCTCCATTTTTGTAGTCTCCTCTCTGTGTCTCTTCTCCATCATCTCCTTGTCCTCTGCTTCCCACCGCAATAGTTCTGCATCCATTCCTTGTCTTTAGGCTTGATCTTAGTGTCGATCCACTGCTCAAAATCATAGAGCGGTGGAGGGGTCTGCAACAAATATAATTGTTACAAAATAAAAAAATCATGCAAGATTTCATATGACACCAAATAATTATTACACAACATCAATTCCTCACCATCTTGTTAATGCGGCGCTGACGAAGTGTAGGCTCAAACACAAAATTGGAACACATCTAATACCTCTGCCTATACATGTCATCTTCATCGGACTTGGCTACCTTGCAAGGATCGTCGCAAACATGGGCATTGGAACACCACTAGGTAGAGGCAATAGGTCAAAGGTATTTTTGGTAATCCGACCATAACTATAATTTAACCAATTTCATTCTAAGAACCAAAAGCAATTAACATTAAACCCTAAACCTAGGGTTTCCCATTTGATCCACAACAATGAACCCATAATATAACAACATGCGTTGAGGTTACCTTGGTATGCTAGTTTTTCTATGCCTTGGCATCCTACGGCTGTATAATAAAAATATTAAAAATTGCATGAAACTCTAAGTAATGATGATTCTTAGGTTGAAAAATTTGACTAATATATACCGAATCGATGCAAAAAAACTAGGAGGGGAGCAAGGATACCTTGCTCTCGAAGATCTATGGATCAAATCAAAGTTTCCAAGGTCCAATAAGCCGAGTCATGAGGTACGGCGAAGTGGGCAGAGCAAAAACCCGAGAGGGAGGAGAAAGAAGAGGAAGAAGCCTCGACCAAAAAGGTTGGGCGCTGCGTTAAAACACCACCTCGATGCCAATAATCCCGACACCAAGCTTGGCGCCAATAATCCCGACGCCAACCTTGGCACCAATGACCTCGGCACCAAGGTGGATGCCGTGTCACCGCCATGTCTGCGTCGATGCCGACGTGGCCGAGGAAGCTTGGCGCCAAATGCTCTGGCGTCAAGACATGTAATCTCGGCACCAATTACTATGGAGCCGAGCTAAGGGTCTAGATTTTGAAAGCATACCTTTAGGGGCATATTTGTGACACACTTTCAAAAAAGGGCAAAAAACCAAAAAAAATCGATCCCACTAGGGGCACGACCGCACGGCCGTCAGTTCCATCGCGATTAGCACGTTGAGTGAGGTGGCATGGATGAAAACACCAAAGCGGCCATAGAGTATGGCCTGTGAGGCCCATGGCACTCAAAGCAGTCTCTTCCATGACCTATGGGATAGTTTGAACGTGGGCCCAACGCGGGTGAGGTGGGGTAGGGTGTGCATGAGGTGGGGAATGGACCGCGGTGGTTAAGTGGGCCTCGTTTGCCTTATGTGTGTGCTCATGGGTTGGGTCACCACCGAGTGCGCGCAACAGAACGGGGGTCATTGCCCTGGCTGGCTGGTGTTTAATTCGTTAACGACGGTTGCTTTGGCCCCGTTCGCTGGTCTGAAACTGGCTGAAAACACTGTTCCGGCTAAATTGGTGTGAGAGAAAAACACTGTTTTGGCTGAAAAAGAAGTCGAACAAGCCGAATATGGGGTAAGCCGAACAGGGCCTTTGTTTTGTTAGCTAACATGATTAGATTAGGCGTATGAGTATTACAGATAGGCTATTATAGGCCAACAACGTACGTAATAACAAGTCTTTGTTTTCCTCAATGATTAAGTTGGCGTTCAAGAGCTTGATATTAAGGACTTAGTAGATGAATTTGTCTCATCTATATCCTTTAACATATTCTAACCAAATGAGGAGGATAGAAAATAGGGTCCCTCTAGGCACATGTTTGGTTGAAGGCCAACCACGATGAAATAGATCGATCCCCTTTTTTCTAGGGTGTTTGTTTAGAAGCGAGTAGGATGGATCCATTTTTTTAAAAAAATATTCTCTATAGATAATATAGGTGGGATCCATCTCTTGGAATCCAAGACATGAGGACACCCCACTTTGCCACAAGAAAGCGTATTTTGATTCTGTTGCAGGCGAGTGCTATCATTATAGCAGGCATTGGTGTGATAGTCCAGGTGGGTGAGTCAACGAGAAGGGGGGACGGGATGATGAGCAAGCACAGCGACTGAACTCGTGGTTCTTCTCTATTTCAATCGAGCGTGTAATGGCTTCTAGTCATGGTTCCATCTCCTTGCATGGGTTGCACCACGAGGGCGGATAGGGGGCAGGGTGGTAGGGGCGAGCAAGCGAGCGCCATCAGGTAAAGGAATGTAAAATCCATGTGAGGAGAAAGGAGATATACATGTGTGGCCTACCACTCACGGTGCCTAATGCGGAAGGCCTTAACGTCCATCACACTTTCCAAATCCCTCCTACCAAACTAGGCAACATTATCCATTGAACCAGATGTGAGATAGAATGATCCCATTTTAAAAAAATAGGACATGACCTAATCAAAAGGATCAAGATGCCTAAGAGGGGGGGTGAATTGGACTAATTCTATTTTTTTGCAATAATTAAGCCCTACACTTAGCCCATTTCACCCCTTGTGTCTAGAATGTATTTCTATTGTTCTCCTGTACAAAAGTTTTGCACCCTATGTTCCAATCCTACTCTAGCATGGCAATTCTAGGAATATAAAGACATAAAATGAATTGCTCAAATGTAAATGCTCAAAATAAAGAGTGGGAAAGGAACACGGTGATGTTTTTCCCAAGGTATCGGAGAGTCGTCACTCCCCACTAGTTCTCGTTGGAGCATCCATGCAAGGGTGTAGCTCCCACTTGATCCACACAAGGATCAAGGGCTCTCTATGGGTAGATTCTTTGACACTCCATCGCGGTGAATCGCCATAAGAGCTCACAAAATGACTTGGGTCATCCACAAGCTCCGATGGATGATCTCCAAGCTCCCAATCACCACCGAGCCATCTAGGTGATGGCGATCACCAAGAGTAACAAGCACAAACTCTTACTTGACCAAGACAAGCCTAATGAGTAAGGTGGATGCACACTTGCTACTCCCTATGCACTAATGAGGTCCTTAATCTTTGATTATCAAATCTCAATCACCCCACTAGGCTTTTGCTCTCCCTTGCACTCCAAAGGTGTTTCTCAGCTGAACAAATGTGCAAGAGATCTCAAATGGATGAGTGGAATATATATTTATACCCCCCATTCAAAACATAACGGTTAAGGTCCAACTCAGCAAGTATAGGGATGATCGGACGCTCCGGTCAAGGTGACTGGACACACCGGTCAGTTTAATGCATCAGTGTGTCAGAAAGAGCCATTTGCTCTGACTGGACTCTGGTCTGTGTCTGGTCAGCACCCACCGAACGTGTCCGGTCAACAAAAAACCTCGCTAGAACCTTACTGATGTTGACTAGATACTAGCACCTAGAGTCCAGTCATTTCTCTATTCAGCGTCTGGTCTATGGTCAATAGCCTGTCCACGCTGCTACAGATACGGCTAGCGTCGCGTCCGGTGAGCACTGGTGTCTAGTGTTCGGTCCCACTTTGATTACTGCTGCTGATCAAATGAACTGACCAGACTCTCCAAGCTGTGTCCGGTCACAACCAAACCATTGTCTGGTCAGTCATTTGACTCCCTATTTACTTCTAATTCAAAATTCTTTGAGAATGAAGTTGATTTCTATCGATCTTAGGGCTATTCCTAAGCTACCTAGTGCTAAGTTTGACAAATGTGTACCACACCTAATCCATTAGACTCACCTAGGTTAAGTTACTAGTCCATACCCCCCTTAATAGTATGGCCAAAGGAAAAACAAAGTCCTATACTACTCTAAGTGTCTCTCCAACACCAAACGACACTTAGAACTAGTCCGTCCTTAACCTTGTCGTCCATCCTTTGAAAACCAAAATGATTTTGATCGACAGGGGCATGACAACCATGATTGCCCAATCAATTTCTATTTCCATGACATAACTCAAATTGCCTCTACAAAACACACATTAGTTATAGTAATCTCATGTCATCATTAATCACTAAAACCCAACTGAGGGCCTAGATGCTTTCAATCTCCCTCTTTTTGGTGATTGATGACAACACAACCTCGAGTATGTAAAAGAGATGAGTGAGGTTTTCAACATGCTTGGTTCATATATGCTTTTGTTAATAAGAGCAAAAGGGTTAGACATGCTTATATGACCCAAGCCAATATGGTGTACTCAAAAGATATTAAATAAGTATGAGTACATGAAGTAAAGCTCATTTCAATCAGAGTAAAACATGCAAGCAAAACCAATGAGTATAACCAAGTGACATTACTTATATAAAACAAAGTAGAGAGCACACATGTCACATAAGTCTCACCATCACATGTATATAATACAATGCATGAAAGTAAACATGAATTCATGAAGTATCACACACGAAAGACCAAAAGAATCGAGTCCATCTCAAACGCTCCCCCCTAAATGTAACATACTCGGTCCCTAACATACCCGGTCCCTCTCCCCCTTTGGCGTCAAGCACCAAAACCTAAAGATCGGATGGCAGGATAGGAGTAGTCAAGTCGGGCACTGAGGTGCGGTGAGAGACCTAGAACTAAGCTACATCATCCTCTGACCCTAAACTCTGAGGGGTCTGACCTTCTATAGCTAGAAGTGAAGGTGAAGCAGTCTGGGTCTAGTCAGTAACTAGCATGGCCTATAACTCTGTAGGTGTCACTGTAGGAAGGGGAGCCACATCTATCGATGTCGCTATCACTAAAGCCTCAAGTGTAGGAGTGACTGTCTGAGGTGGCTTGGATGATGCAACAAACGATGGAAATGCCTTAGTAGTCCCGGTAACTAGAGCAGCTGTGGTAGGGATAGAGACTTAGAACACTAGAGGTGTAGGCTACCCTATGAGCTCACTGAAGGTAGCACCAAGACTCCTAGAGACTGGGGTGTCCATCACTAATGCCAAAGAAGTTTGAGTCAGAGTGAAGCCCGTAACAATAGGAGTAAAGTGCAGACCCTGAGCTGTCCCTAGTGAAGCAAACCACTAAGACACTTGCTCTGTAGGTGAGGCAAACTAAGGAGCTAGCTATCTCTAACTTGATAGCCCACTAGGCTATATAACTGGAGTCACTAGAGTGGTGGTGGTAGGCTAGCCTATTTGAAATGTAGACTACTGAGGATCAACCCCAATAACAGTGAATACATGCTGCATGAAGTCGAGTAATTGCTGCTAAATCATAAGCTGCTGCTGCTGCATGGCCTGCTGCTACCACTGAAACTCATCCTGTCGTGCTTGAACCTAAGCAAGTGCAGCTGCGGTCTCCTATGACTCGCATGCCTGGTCCTGCCTCATCCACTCAAGAATAGGTAGGAGTGTCGGGTTGGTCTACGGTGGCTGTGGTGGAGCTGAGCTGGAGCCACTGGCCTCTCTATCATGTGGATGAGGTGCCATCTGTGAAATCAGCTAATAGTCATCGTCTGAGCTGTCACCCAGGTTGGTCTCAACCTCATCTTCCTACTGTGCATCAAGTTGCTCCTCCTCTGTCTCTACGATGCCCTTGATGATCTCATCATGCTGAGCTGCTATCTCTGGTACCTCTGGGCGATGATTCGGCTGGCGAGGTGTCCTCGCTCGACTGTGATGTAGCATCTGGCTCATGTCATACTGTGGAAACTTAGTAGTCGCACCTGTCCACTCTGCCATTATCTTTGGGGACTTATGTGGAACTACCTATTGGAGTAAGAAAGTGATCTAATGAGCATAAGACAGCTGACGGTGACCTCTAAAACCCGCTACTAGTGTGTCCTCCATCTTTGAAAGCATCACATCCCAAATATCAAAGACAATTTGAGACACCAGGTAATGCACTAGCCACAGCTAAATTTGAGTTAGGCCCTCGCAGTAGCTCATCCTCAGAAAGCAGAGTCCTCCTCATAATAGCATCAAGGAGCCGAGCTGTAGGTGTAAGGTCACGTGGTGTCCTGCTCGACCCCTCACCAAATGGCTCTATGAAGCAAGGTCTGACAAGATCTATAGGTGGCACAAGTCCACCGTGAGGGCGTCTCGGAGGCTCTATCTATCCATAGCATGCCTCGTGAAAGACGAATAAATGACTCTAGAATCCTCAGTATCTCTCTAACCCTTGAGCTCTAGAGCCTGTAGTCACGCCCTCAGAAAGCAAAATGAATAAATCCATGTCTCAGATCAATCCATAAGGACGAGTAGAACTCATAGACCCAAGATGGAACATATTGACTAGTCCATCCAAGGAGATTCGACAAGCCTGGCAGATAAGTGAGGTGAGGACAGATATGCTCACCTATAGCTGCAACTAGAGACTCTAAGGAGTAGACTCGCTAAGATCTGAAGGCAACACCACTGTTGAGACATGCACTATAGAAGTCCTCCTACAACATAGTGTAGAAGTGCTCTGAGGCACACTCATCCCGCCTCAGTAGAAACCAATCCTCAAACTATATGAACCGTAGCTACTGCATCTATCTGGCTGTGGCTGCCCTTAGGTCAAGGTGAACAACCAGAGGTGGACCCTATGGTCTAGGAGGTGGACGAGGGCCCCGCCTCTATGTCTGAAGCCTCGGTGACACCTGAGTGCATGTACGACTAGAGCGTCAAAGCTATGGCTGTGCTGCCTGCTCTATCTCCTCAACCTGCTCTCCCTATTGAGCGTCCCCTGTCTGCTCTACCAACTATGTCTGCTGTTTAGTCACCCCCTGAGTCTGACTCTCCTCTAAAGAGACACACCATCCTCCAAGCATGATGGTCCCAGGTGGACTACCAAGACTAGTCTTAATCCTCTCGACGGTGGCCCTCTGAGCCGGTGACAACTGATCGCCTATACGGATGCCACTGCCAGATTCACCTATCTCGGCTCGCTCTACGATGGCTACCACTGCTAATGCTCTCTCTACCTCAACATCATCTCTCTTGTGCTTCTTCTTTGTAGTATTTTTCGCCTTTCCTTTTTGCTGAGCAGTTAGGCGAGGCAGAAGCGATGGATCCTCATTGCCAGGACCACCCCTGACATTCTTGCAACATGCCATCTCTAAAGCTGACAAGAATCACTGCCACTGATAAGAAACAACTGCCAATTGACACTCATGAGGCTTGGCCTCAATCCGTACTCGCGGGCTTGGCCTCGAGTAAATCTATCAACTGTCCAACTGCCAAGCAGACTCATTGCCCGAACAAACTACACGATAAAATAGGAGGTATATATATAAGCAACTTTATATACTAGGGAAGCGAATGACCTAATGGACAGCAAGCAGTAGGAAAGTAATGAGCGAATGTGGCTTGCTACCATAGAACAATCCCAAGACGTGCAAAGGGATAAGCTGTCAATCATAGGGACACCACACGGGAATGACAATAGCACTGCAAGGTCATACAACCAAGAGAGGAATTAGAATTGAAATCAAGGGCTAGGGTTAGGTGATGCGAAGTAGTGCGGCGGTCGAGGAGGCATGGTGCTACGAAACCATCGACGCAAGAGGATGGCAACACGGTGACACGGTGGTGTGTGAGCACACGACGGTGTAGTGGAGCGTGACAGCGGGCGAGACGCGTATGGTGATGTGGCGGCGTGATGCAGGCGGTGTGGGTGCGCGGGCTACGTGACGGTGGGGCCACAACAATCGAAAGTGTAGGTGTGGGTGAAACAGCGGAGGTGCAGGTGCGAGTGCGGCAGTGAGGTGAAATAAATGAGGGCCCCCGTGATAGATAAGGAAAGAAAAGAAAAGACCTTTCCGCTTGCACTTCAGTGACCGGATGCACCGATGAAAATGACCGGACACAGAAAACCAGAGTCTGGTCAAGTACAATGAGGTCTAGAAATGCCCAAATGGTGATCGGACGTGTCCGATGCACTGTGACTGGACGTAGCTCTAAGTCTGATCCTTTTCTGTTAACTTCCTCGTGTTGATCGAACGCGGATTCAACTCCACACCTGACATGCATGAAATATTGTTCATCTTCTGGTCTTTCTTCAGCAACTGTATCTCCTCCTAATGTACTGACCGGACGCTGCAACAAGTTAGGTCGATCCCCGTGTCCAGTCCTCTTCAACTGTAGATACTCCTCCTTTTTTCGCGATGCTTTCTCCCAATCAAGTCCCAAACTTCAATAAGACCCAAATAAACACCAATTGGGACTGATATGAGAGACCTCTCTCAAACCCTCAAGTTTTTCTAAATAATTTACCTTTGGCTATAATTCATTTTAAGAAAATAGGCAACAAAAAGGGCGAGGAGCATCATGTGACCACACAAGAGGGTTTTATGACCAATAGGAGCTTCAAATGCTCTCCCTATTTATGGATAAACACAGCAGGTGCTCAAAAGATACCCGAAAAGAAACAACAAAGCAGCACACATGCACATGTCATGCAATACTTGAAAGTAAGTCTAGTTGCTTGTCAAGTTTGATCCAACGTTATGCTTCTTCACACGCTTTTTGGTGGTTATCTTAACCATGTTAGACAAGCCCTAAATGCATTACTAAAAATTAAACATGTTTTATATTACAATGCAATACAAGGGACAACATAAGTTTATTTTTTAGTGAAGTTACTAAAGTCAAGCACATTTAGCTCATTCCTCTACCGACAAAATATAGCCTCATCTAGCGGTTTAGTGAAGATATACATCAATTGATCATCGGTCCTTACACCTTCTAGTGATATACCATTTTTAGCAACATAATCTCTAAGAAAATGATGGCAGATATCTATGTGCTTGGTGCAAGAGTGTTGAACCGGATTATTAGCAAGCTTTATAGCGCTCTCATTGTCACACAAGAGAGATACCTTTTCTAGAACTACAGCATAGTCTAGAAGAGTTTGCTTCATGTAAAGAATTTGTGCATAACAAGCACCTGCGACAATGTACTCTGTCTCGATAGTGGACAATGCCACACTATTTTGTTTCTTGGAGGACCAAGACACTAGTGATCTACCAAGTAAATGGCGCCCTTCGAATATACTTTTTCTATCAATTTTACAACCGGCATAATTCAAATCGGAATAGCCAATTAGTTGGAATCTAGCTCCTTTAGGATACCAAAGACCAATGCTTGTTGTGTGTTTAAGGTACCTAAGGATTCTTTTAACATCAACCATATGAGTCTCCTTAGGATTAGCTTAAAATCTAGCACACATACACACACTAAACATGATATCAGGCCTAGATGCTGTCAAATATAATAAACTACCAATCATAGAATGGTAGAGAGTTTGATCAACCGATTTACCCCCTCATCTAGGTCGAGATGTCCATTAGATGGCATTGGTGTCTTGATTGGCTTACATTCATCCATTCTGAATCTCTTGAGAAG
Organism: Miscanthus floridulus; assembly: GCF_019320115.1. Taxonomy (NCBI): domain Eukaryota; kingdom Viridiplantae; phylum Streptophyta; class Magnoliopsida; order Poales; family Poaceae; genus Miscanthus; species Miscanthus floridulus. The sequence continues at coordinate 16,052,608 of NC_089583.1, forward strand.
GTCCTTGGTATATTTTTCTTGAGAGATAAAAATCTCCTCTCTCATTTGCTTGACTTGGAAACCAAGAAATAATGTAAGCCCTCCAATCATAGACATCTCGAAGTCATTTGACATCAATTCTACAAACTCTTTACAATAGTCTTCATTTGATGAGCCAAATATGATATCATCAACATATACTTGACAAATGAAAATCTCTCCATCAAGCTTTTTCATGAATAGTGTGTTATCGACCTTTCCAATGGTGAAGCCCTTCTCAATGAGGAAATTCCGAATGCACTCATACCAAGCTCTTGGGGCTTGCTTAAGCCCATATAGCGCCTTGGACAACCTATAGACATGATTAGGATATCTAGGGTCTTCAAACCTGGGAGGTTGATCAACATAGACTAGTTCATTTATGAAACCATTTAAAAATGCACTTTTAACATCTATTTAATATAATTTTATTTCATGATGGGAGGCATATGCAAAAAGGATACGAATGGCTTCAAGTCTTGCAACCGGTTCAAAGGTCTCTCCAAAATCCAATCCTTCAACTTGGTAGAACCCCTTTTGCAACTAGCCTTGCCTTGTTCCTCACAATGATGCCTTGATCATCTTGTTTGTTGCGGAACACCCACTTTGTTCTAATGAATCTTGCATCTTGTGGTCGCTCTTCAAGTGTCCAAACTTCATTTCGGGTGAAGTTGTTCAACTCTTCATGCATGGAATTTATCCAATCTGAATCTTGAAGAGCTTCTTCTATATTTTTAGGCTCAATGCAAGAAACAAACAAGTGATGTTACATAAATGAAGCAAGTTTTTGAGAGCGAGTCATTACACCCTTTGAAGGACTCCTTATGATGAGATCTTATGGATGTGCTTGTAGTATAGGTGAATTTCTTCTATCAACCACTTGAGGGGGAGGTTGTGGAGCATCAACATCTTGAGCTTGTGCCACCATTTGACCATGGGAGACATGAGTATCTTTATTTTCTACTCTCCCATCTTTATCATCGTCTTATGGCACATTTGATGAGGAAGGTGGATCAATCACTTGTACATCATCTTCATCATCTTTAGGCTTGATGTCTTCTACTGGAATGTTCCTCATGGCCTTCCTTAATGGTTCATCACCTATATCCTTAAGATTCTCATGTGCTCCTTGGGAGCCGTTAGATTCATCAAATTCCACATTATATGTTTCTTCAACCAAGCCGGTGGTATGATTAAATACTTGATATGCTTTGGACTTTGATGAGTAACCAACAAGAAAACCAATATCACAACGTCTTTGGAATTTCCCTAGGTGTTGCCGCTTCTTATAGATGTAGCATTTGCAACCAAACACTTAGAAGAATGATACGTCTAGCTTCTACCCATTGAGCAACTCATAAGGGGTCTTGCCAAGAAACTTTTAAAGAAATAGGCGATTAGATGCATAACATGCGGTGTTGATAGCTTCCGCCCATAGAGCTTCGGGTGTATTATACTCATCAAGCATTATTCTTGCAAGGGTAATAAGTGTCTGGTTCCTTCTCTCTACAACACCATTTTGTTGAGGAGTGTATGTTGTGGAGACCTCATGCTTGATTCCTACTTCATCACAATATGCTTCAATGTTTGTGTTGTCAAATTCTTTTCCATTATCACTTCTTATCTTCTTGAGCTTCACTTCAAATTCATTTTGTGCTCTCTTGACAAACTTCTTAAAACATGCGACCACTTTGGTCTTGTCATGGAGAAAGAACACCCAAGTATATCTAGAGTAGTCATCAACTATCACAAGATAATAGAGATTTTCTCCCAAACTCTTGTAAGTTGTTGGTTCAAATAGATCCATATGAAAAAGCTCTATCACTCTTGTTGTTGACATGTAAGCTTTGGTTGGATGAGTGTTTGCAACTTGCTTCCCAGCTTGACATGCACTGCAAAGCTTGTCCTTCTCAAATTTCATATCCTACAAACCTCTCACCAATTTATTCTTCATTAGCTTCTTGAGTGAGCTCATCCCAACATGTGCAAGTCTTCTATACCATAGCCACCCAAGTAATGTTTTGGTGAATAAGCATGTCTTCAAGTTTGCATCTTCAGAGGTGAAATCCACTAGATATAGGTTGTTGTATCTAAAACCCTTGAATATAACTTGATCATCATCTTGCTTTGACACAAGCACTTCCTTCTTGGTAAACAAACATTGAAAGCCAAGATCACATAATTGACCAATGGATAGCAAGTTGAAACTCGATGAAACAACATATAGCACATTTGATATTGAATGATCATTTGATATTGCACCTTTGCCCAATCCTTGAACTTTGCCCTTTGAATTACCACCAAATATAATCCTTTCTTGACCATCTACTTCTTCATCTAGTGAGGTGAACATACGAGGATCACCGGTCATATGTTGAGTGCAACCACTATCAATAACCTAATGACTTCCATCAGTCTTGTAGTTCACCTACATACAAGGGATCAAGCTTATTGTTTAGGTACCCAAACTTGATGAGGGCCCTTTACTTTCTCAACTAGTGACTTTGCAACCCAAATTTATTTAGGCCTATTCTTGTTGGGTGGACCTAAAAACATGACTTTTATTTTTCCACTAGAATCCTTTCTAAGCATGTAGTGAGCATTGAAGGCAAAGGGCCTATCATGCTTGGGCAAGGGTTGTGGTGGTGGAGTTTGACACTCATGAGCAAAGTGCCTTCTTGTCCACACTCAAAACATCTCTTTAGCTTAGGCTTTGACTTGTATTGTTATTGATATTGAGCTTGAGCTTTCTTCTCTTGATTTGCCAAGTACCCAATACCACTTCTATCCATCTTCATCACGGTGTTCATGAGTAGTTTACTTTAGAGATATTGGCCTCTTGTGAACTTGCTCAAACCAGTCTTAAGATGTTCTTTCTCAACTTGAGCTTCTTGTTTTCTTCTCTAAGTTCATCATGATTTTTCTCCATCTTGAGTCTCTTATTCTCTTCTTTAAGCATCTCATTCTCAAGAGCTATATCATAATCATTGTCAAGATTCTCTATCACAATTGTGTTGGTGGTTGATAGCTTTTCAAGATCTTTTATGAGCTTTTCATTCTCATTCTTGAGCCTGACATAATCATCATAGTTGTCGGACTCAACCACTTTCTTGTCTTTGCTACTAGAACCTTGCTCAATGCTCTCAACAATCAAGTCATCACATGATGTAGCTATATCAATCTTAACAACATTGTTAATAGCTCATGTGGCTCATTGAATAATAAGTCATGAGAAAGAACAAGATTGTCATGATTAATCTTGAGATTGGTGTACTCTTCTTTTAGCAAATTGTAACTAGTGGTGAGCTTATTATGTATCCCCTCAAGTTTATCATGTTTTTCTCTAAGCTCCTTTTTAGAGGATTTGAGCTCCTTGAGTTTGGATGACACAATTTTATTTTCTTCTCTAAGCTCAACACTAGCTTTTTTGGCTATGTCATACTTCTCAAGTACTAGTTTTTTTAGCTCTTGTCTTTCTAATGATTTTAGTGTATTGGTTTAGCAACTTAATAAGATCATCATAAGAAGGTGATTCAAATTCTTCATCACTATCACTACCACTTTTATCATTGCTAGCATTATCATCACCACTACTATCATCATCATTTTGTATCTTTTATTCACCCTTGGCCATAAGGCATAAGTGTGTAGAGGATGACGGCGGTGGTGTCGGTGAAGATAGTGAAGAATCAATCACAAGAGCAACCACCTTCTCCTCATTCTCACTTTTATCATTAGATGAGCTACTTGATGATTCAATGTCCATGAGCCAATCACCAACAATGTATGCCTTGCCATTCTTCTTCTTCTTATGAAATTTCTTCTTCTTGTATGGCTTATTCTTCTTCTTCTTATCATCATTTTCATCACTTGAGTCATCTTTCTTGCTCTTGTACTTCTTCTTGTACTTGTCTTTCTTGAGTTTGAGGCATTGATGAGCTAGATGACCAAGTTCTCCATAATTATAGCAATCCATTTTGGAGATGGGCTTCCTTCTATTACTAGTGAAGAATTTCTTCTTCTTGCCATCAAACTTGACACCATTCTTGTTTAGCTTCTTAAGTATCTTGGTGGTTCTTCTCACCATGAGAGCAAGACTTGTATCATCAATCTCATCATCACTTGAGCTAACATGATCAACTCTTGCTTTGCCCCTCTTCTCTTGGCTAGCCTTGAATGTCAAATCTTTCTTCTTGGTGGAAGAAGAGCCATCTTATGGAGTGATGTGCATGTACATCTCATGTGCATTGATCTTCCTCAATATTTGAGTTAGTGTAGCAGTGGAAAGATCACCTTGATGAAGCACCATCACAATATGTCCATATTTGTCAATGGGAAGGACACTCAAGATCTTTCTCACAACATCGGAGGATTGCATTTGTGTGAGTCTAAGAACATTGACTTCCTCTACAAGAACATTCAAGTGTGAATACATCTTATTGGCACTTTCTCTAGGAAGCATCTTAAATGAATTAAGCTTTTTCATCATAAGATGGTAGCGTTCCTCACGCTCACTCTTGGTTCCCTCATGGAGCACACAAATGTCCGATCATGGTGCATGTGTGTCTTTATGGTTCCGCACACGGTTAAAAACATCCTTGCAAATGCCTCTAAAAAGGGTGTTTCTAGCCTTTGTATTTCACTTCTTGTAGTTAACCTCGTCGCCTTGAAGGTTGGCGAGATCCTTAGGTTTTGGGAAGCCTTGTGAGGCGGCTCTAAGAACTCTAACATCTAAAGCATCTAGGTATGCCTCTATGCGAATTTTCCAATAAGGAAAATCATCTCCCTCAAAGATAGGAGGGGGTCCATCCTCATGGGACATCTTGCTCTAGGCGGTTAAGCCTAATTTAAGGAGCATGAGGCTCTGATACCAATTGAAAGGATCAAGATGCCCGAGAGGGGGTGAATTGGGTTAATTCTAAATTTTTACAATAATTAAGCCCTACACTTAGCCCATTTCACCCCTTGTGTCTAGAATATGTTTCTATTGTTCTCCTGTACAAAAGTTTTACACCCTAGGTTCCAATCCTACTCTAGCATGGCAATTCTAGGAATGTAAAGATATGAAATGAATTGCTCAAATGTAAATGCTCAAAATAAAGAGAGGCAAAGGAACACGGCGATGTTTTTCCCGAGGTATCGAAGAGTCGCCACTCCCCACTAGTCCTCGTTGGAGCACCCACGCAAGGGTGTAGCTCCCCCTTGATCCACACAAGGATCAAGTACTCTCTATGGGTAGATTCTTTGGTACTCCGCCGTAATGAATCACCCACAATCGCTCACAAAATGACTTGGGTCATCCACAAGCTCCGTCGGATGATCACCAAGCTCCCAATCACCACTGAGCCGTCTAGGTGATGGCGATCACCAAGAGTAACAAGCACAAACTCTCACTTGACCAAGACAAGCCTAATGAGTAAGGTGGATGCACACTTGCTATTCCCTATGCACTGATGAGGTTCTTAATCTTGGATTATCAAATCCCAATCACCCCACTTGGCTCTTGCTCTCCCTTGCACTTCAAATGTGTTTCTCAGCTGAACAAATGGGCAAGAGACCCCAAATGGACGAGCGTGATATGTATTTATACCCCCCATTCAAAACATAACGGTTGAGGTCCAACTCAGTAAGTATCGAGATGACCGGACGCTCCGGTCAAGGTGACCGGACGCACCGGTCAGTGTAATGCATCAGCGTGTCAGAAAGAGCCGTTTGCTCTGACCAGACTCGGCCTGCGACCGGTCAGCCCCACCGGACGCGTTCGGTCAACAAAAACCCTCTCTGGAACCTTAGTGATGTTGACCGGACGCTGACACACAGAGTCCGGTCATTTCTCTGTTCAGCGTCTGGTTCGTGGTCGCGGTCTCCTCGCATTGCACAGGCTACGTAAAGCAGCTACCTATTTTACCTACGAAGAGAGAGACCCCAAAAAGGGGTCGTTCTCTCTCCACGATGCATCTCCAGCCGGCATGCCAGGAAGGGGAGGTCGCGCGGGTTCACAGGCGGACGGCCGAGCTCCGCTGCCCCATCACCGGCCGCTGCTCCTTCACCGGCCGCGTGAGGTCCTAGATCCGGCTGCGCAAGGTCCGGCTCCTCCTCTCCCCGGCGACGTGCGGGCCTCTGCCCCCTCACCGGCCGCTGCTTCTTCCCGCGCGGCGCGCACGGGTACGACTTCTCTCCTTCCCGGCGGCGCGCGTAGGTACGGCTCCTTCCCGGCGGCGCGCGAGGTCCTTCCCAGCGGCGGCGCGAGCTCCTTCCCCATGTCCGGCGGTGCTTGAGCTCCTTCCCCTTGCCCGGTGCGAGCTCTTCCCATGGCCAGCGCGGGATCCTTCCCCATGCATGGCGCCGTGCGCCGGTTCGCCGAGGTCTACAGGGAGGGGATTTGCGTTCTCTTCACCGTTGGAGAAAGGTAGGTTTTGGATGGGAATGCTTTCACTGTGCATGACCTAAAGATGGTGTTTTTGGGTGATCTTGTTGGAGATAGTCTAAGGGCCTGTTTAGATGCCGAAATTTTTGGCAAAATAACACTGTAGCAGTTTTCGTTGTTATTTGGTAATTAGTGTCCAATCATAGTCTAATTAGGCTTAAAAAATTCGTCTCGTAGATTTTGTCTAAACTGTGTAATTAGTTTTATTTTTTATTTATATTTAATACTTCATGCATGCGTCCAAAGATTCGATGTGACAAGGAATCTTGAAAAATTTAGCATTTTGAGAAGAAACTAAACGGTACCTAACAAAAGAACAACACGATCACATAAGCGTTCCATGGTCCATTGGTCCTGCGCAGCAACCATTGAACGATGAAATGCAGGCATGCAAGCACTGCCTACTACTAGTAAGTTGAGACGTCAGTTTTCGTTGCCGCTGACGCATCATGCTCACTCACACTGGACAATATCCTCACAACAAAGACTCACTATATATATAATAATCATCACATAGAAAAACAGGGGAAGATCTCGATTTATGTCTCCATTATTATTACAGGAAAAAATTGCGCTAACTAACCTATAATAATTTCCACGTGGCTGGTCAAAATCATCCACACCGCGGTGACCACCCCCCAGCCGTGCCTCTGCCTCTCGCAGCACGGCTCCCTCGGGCCTCAGGTCCCACACCCTCACCTCCGCCCGTGGCCCCGGGCGGTACCCTCACCGCCGGGCCCACCTCGCCCCCTCCGCCCCGCCCCCACAAGGACACAAACAGCCGGCCGCGACCCGCGCCCAGACACACACGAGCGCACGCAGGCAGGCAGAGGAGGGGGAGCGCGCGAGCTCTGCGCGAAGCGAGGCGTGGTGGTGGGGCGGCGAGGGAAGCGAGGCCGGGCGGGGTCGGCGGCCGCCTCCGCTGACTCGGCGGGAGCGGACCGGTGCGGGAGGTGCGCGGCGCGGGGGAGCTGACTGTCCGGGTACCGAACGGTCGGCACCACGGCGGCCGCGGCGGAGGCCAACGGCGGCGGGGGCGGGGACCCCGGGGCCGCGGCGAGGCGGCGCTGGGATCTGCCCGGCGAGGCGGCCGGGAACATGTAATGGCGCGCTGGCTTCTCTCTCTCTCTGCTGTAATCCTGTTTCTCTTGTGGGCGTTGGGGGCGGTGTTTCGGTGGCTGCGCCTTGCGCTTGTTGGGTTTCTGAGCCGCGTGGTGGATCCGGGTGGTTTGGTGTGTCGATTCTTGGGGGGTGGTTTCGGTGATTTGCGCGATTGCTCCGGTGAGTTTTGGGTCGGTTGGCTCGGATTAGGGTTTCGCGCGCGTGTGGGGGGTGAAGGCCGCGGCTCTCGAATGGTTCCTCGTCGTGTGATATGTTATAGCTGAAATGTCTGGTTTTCTCTGAACTAGTAGTGCTAGAAATGGCCGATATTCGTTTGTAGCCTGCGTGGGAGGCATTAACGGGGTAATGAGTTGGCTTCCCTGCAAACAATGGGATAAGGCATTAGCGTGGATCCTTAAATAAATTGTGGAATAGGGGCGTTGACTGATTATTCAAGGTCGTGCACTCGTGTTCTTGTGAAATGGTTGTCCAATGGGCGTGTAGCGATTGCGATAGAGCTCTTTGAATGTTTCTAGTTGTGTTGTTGAACTCAGCCGTGCTTAGTTTTATATTTCAAATGTCACATCCTGGAGATTTTTCAAAATTGTTTTGTAAATAAAGTTTGCTGATTCTAAGCTATGCGCTGTGAAGGATTTATTATTCTGTCTTAGTGGCCATGATGTAAGGGCTCCCGCTAAAAATCTTGTATTGCTTCCCGCGGGTTTTGTATATACGACAAAATGTTCAAAATTTTCTGGTATTTATTGCCTGGTGAAGTTTATAATAAATGCACTCTGCAATCTTGAACATCCAAATAAACATTGTCGCGTTGTGCATTGTTTGAAGAAATTGGAACATAACTCTTGTCGTGAACGTGACCAAGTTGGAGCTACATTGCATTCATGTTTTAGGAGTTTGCTAGGCTGGCATTTCAGTAAACTTATATATGGCACCCCAGGAAACTTTCGATTCAAGGTCAACAAACAAATAAATATGCTGCACAAATTCTACAGCAATGTGTTAAATGTGAAGCTTCTAAGTGACAGATTACCAAAATCATCTATAACTTCTTCTGATTTACGCAATAGCTCTTGATTCGAACTTAAGAAACACATGTGTAATCTTTGTTACATGTGGACTTTAGAAATATCAGATGACAACTCTCCATTTTTGTATGATTGTTCTATATTTGTCAGTTGGATTTTAGCATATTGGATTTTTCTGCTTTGTTGCAAGGGTAGTTGCTTGCATGTCATTGATAATGCCTATGCTTATATTAATTAGTTGTTCTTTTCTTAGTTATAAACAATTGATGGGAGCGCTATGTTATAGTCCTGTTTGACTCTATTATTTATTCTATATGATTTGATACGTAAGGCGCTTCAAGGCTCCATCTGATTCTGCTGTACACTTATATTTATATATGTTTTTTTTAATAAAAAATGCAGTGCAATGGGGAAAGAAGTTGTTGATATGTCTACTGATGAAGAATCAGATTGTGTAGTTATATGTCCACCTAACGGAAATGCTGATCATGAGGAAGTTGTGAGTGGCAGCCATGATGAAGATTCTTCAGGAAGGCAAGAGAACACTCATGCTATGAACTCACATATGGACAGCAACAGCCAGGACGATGTGTCTGTAAACCCAGACCTCCTCAAGCCGATTCATCAGCAGGAGTCTTCTCTCAGCAATTCACCAGCAAAGCCTACAGTAGCTAGACAGCAAGGGTCTAGGCACACTGTACCTGAGCCATGCACTGTTGCACCTGAAAGAAGGTCATCTGGAGCAGGAAATTGTGCTCCAATTCCTCATCCCATCAGCAATGGGGAAAAACTTTCGGATAAAAGTAGCTCCTCACCAAGAAGCATGGCAAAGAAGGTCTGGTAGTCATCTGTACCCTCCTTTGAACTTTACCCTTTGGGCTTCATCTACTTCTCTTTGTTTGTTAGACAGTCTTCTATTTGCCTTACACTGCCAAATTAACATTTGAACATGAAAGTAGGCAACTTTAGTGACAAACTTTGTACTATTTGTGGATTTGCAGAGTCCATCAGTCACACCCAGGATGCCTCTCCAATCTGACAATAGTTCTCACAGTCCAGAAGAGGACTCATATTCTGTCACTTCGTCGTATCCTTTCTTCTTTTCAAATATGGATCACATTGAATTCTCCGATGGATCTTATTGTTCTGTCTGTTTAGTGTCTCCTTTTTTTTTAATATTTTTATGCATATGAACTACATAAAATTTTGGATGGAACACTTTTCTATGCCTTTATAACTGACTGTTAGTAGAAAAGATTCCTTCATTTGTATTCCCCAATTTCCTGAGCTGTATACAGAACTGTAACTTCAGCAAGAGCTGGAAAAACTAAGAAGACAACTGTTGCTGTTGCACCTACATTCGTCTGTGCTAATCGTGCTGAGAAGAGAGGAGAGGTACACGTGCCATTTCATGGTGCAATATCATGATTGATATTTGGCTTTAAAGAGTCAGTCGAGTAATCAAATCTTTGTTGATTCTTAAGTTTTACACAAAATTAGAAGAGAAGCGCAAGGCTTTGGAAGAGGAGAAACTCCAAGCAGAGGCCAGAAAGAGGGTAAGTCTGCTATGGTTTATTTTATGGTATTGCCTGAATATCAGTGTCTGTTTTGTTTTGTGGCATCATGAAGAGCACCCTTTTTTGCAAAATTACTAGCCCTAATGCATTGGAAACTGTAATTGCATCTTCTTATAAGCACTGGAATTAGAATTTTGGAGTAACTTTGTTTAACCTACCTTTTTCCTCCACATTTTGTGGTGTAAATATTTTGAACTTCACTGAGCTCACTTTTTTTTTTACATTAGTAGTGTCTTGTCTTGGACTTGCTGAAATACTATCTGTTCGAGGTGTTGGAAACGATCAGTACATCAATTTTTGTTATTTCCATCTTGCTTGGTTAGTGTGGTAAAATGCAAGAAACAAGACAATTTCAGATATGCTTGAAGCCTTGAAATGAACTTTTCTGAAGGTTTATCCATCTTTTAGTCCATCTTTGTCCAATCAATATGGTTAAATTGGTTAAGCCTTTTCTTGTATAAACACGTATACTAAACTTTAAGCTTGTGAAACTATAGTTGTTTCCTATGTACATGAGTTGATTTGTCTTTATAATGAATATTTTGTCCCACAAAATCTGATATTTTTATTGGGAAAAACTATAGTGCCTGGTAACTTTAGGTACTGGTATTAGAATTGTTGAGGATGCTTGTATCTGAAGCCCACTTAATCTTAGTCTATTGTTACTGCACATAGACCTCACTTGATTGCGTTAACTATGCTTCTGCCGTGTCACTCGTATATGCATATTTGATGCCTCTTGTAAACACCATTACACTTTCACGTTTTTATCAATAGTCTAACTTATGAAAATCTTTGTTATCTGCCCACCAAGACAACGAAACTCCTTACGAAGCCTGCTTTATGATCCTCTTTTTGATTAATCGTTTTGGGTTAATTAAAATTGCCATTATTTCTCTTTCTTGTCCTTTTCTTTTTTCTAGGAAGAGGAAGAAGAAGCTCTAAGACAACTGAGGAAGAACTTGGTCGTCCGAGCAAAACCCATGCCAAGCTTCTACCAAGAGGGACCCCCACCAAAGGTTGAACTTAAGAAGGTAATGTATTTTGTGTTGTCTGCTATGTTATTTTAATCATTTTTTTTTTGCATTGTTCAGTTGGTATTTGCCTACCCCAACTTGTTTGGGACTTAAAGGCTTTGTTGTTGTTGTTGTTGTTGTTGTTGTATTGTTCAGTTGGTATTTAGAAGGGCGGGCCTAGTGCAAGCGGTAGAGTCTTACCGCCTGTGACCGGAAGGTCCCGGGTTCGAGTCGCGGTCTCCTCGCATTGCACAGGCGAGGGTAAGGCTTGCCACTGACACCCTTCCCCAGACCCCGCACAGAGCGGGAGCTCTCTGCACTGGGTACGCCCTTTGTTCAGTTGGTATTTACATTCTGAAGGAAATCTCTAGGTCTTCAATTAGTTCCATAAGTTATTCTGCCGATCAATTCCTTAGATTTTCTTCATAATTTCATATTCATTGCTCTGGTGTTGTTCCATCATCTTTATAGCTCCAGTTTTGTGTTTTCACTTTGTATATTGCTTTTCTTTGGGTGCCAAGATGCTAAAGTCAAGGTTAGGGGGATCCTTATCCAATTTTGTTCCTTTGTGTTCCTGATTCTTTATATACCTCAATGCCTCACATTAACATATAGTATCTTGATGAAACAACATGATTCCTTGGTTTCCAAATGCATGACATTGTTGTCCTTGTGTCTGACCATAATTGAAAATTTCAATTTTCTGGACACATAATTGTCTCTTTTCATTTGATTCTCGCAAAACAAATGATTGCTGTTTTCCTCATCGACTTGGTCAGCAGAAATGTTAAATTTTTCTCACTGAACGAACTTGTAATGTTCCTACTCCAATACTGATATAAATCACCAAAATGAGCATAAATTGTATATACAATCAGTTTAAAAATATGTCTTCTTACATTAATTTATACTTGTAACTTGTTGATTAAATTAATGGAAAGCTGTATAAGCTTGCCTGCTTTTAGCACGTACTAGTGTGAGCCGTCTTATTTTTGCCTTTTCTTTTGCAGGTGCCTCCAACTCGTGCCAAGTCACCAAAATTGACACGGAGAAAGAGCTGCAGTGACACCCCTCATACACCAGAGGGAGGAAATGGCAGTGCAGTATGCTGCCGGTTGCATCGTCACAGCATTGGGAACTCCAAAGATGTTAGCAGCAAGGCACAATGTTCTGCAAAGAGTGCTTCAAAGACAGGATCAGCTACTAAATCCAGGGTCACCAAATCCAGGGAAGACCTGAAGGCTTCCATGAAGAAAGTGGGACAGCCAAGCGCCGCAAACTTTGCTGTACAAACCTAAATCATGATGCATTCACTCCCATGCCATTTTTCATTTTAATTTATACCTCACATCACCAAAAAGATGGCCTCATGACCCGACAATAGTGTGTTTGTTGCTAGATTATTTTTCCATTGTCCTTGTAAGAACCTGGCTACCAGAGACCATGCGCTGTTCTGCCTTGTAAATTTGTTGTAGTTTTGTATGGGGTAACCGAGTCAGTCCTGTGAGAACCAAGAGGGCAGCTAGATGAGCAGTTGCCTGTTGGAGTGACATTGTGTGGCGGCATTCACAGATCCTATGTATTGTATCTGAGCTGTAACTTATTGTGGGCATTGGCAAAGTGTTTCTGATTGTTGTCTTAAAATTTCTAGGTCTTCAATTAGTTCCATAAGTTATTCTGCCGATCAATTCCTTAGATTTTCTTCATAATTTCATATTCATTGCTCTGGTGTTGTTCCATCATCTTTATAGCTCCAGTTTTGTGTTTTCACTTTGTATATTGCTTTTCTTTGGGTGCCAAGACGCTAAAGTCAAGGTTAGGGGGATCCTTATCCAATTTTGTTCCTTTGTGTTCCTGATTCTTTATATACCTCAATACCTCACATTAACATATAGTATCTTGATGAAACAACACGATTCCTTGGTTTCCAAATGCATGACATTGTTGTCCTTGTGTCTGGCCATAATTGAAAATTTCAATTTTCTGGACACATAATTGTCTCTTTTCATTTGATTCTCGCAAAACAAATGATTGCTGTTTTCCTCGTCGACTTGGTCAGCAGAAATGTTAAATTTTTCTCACTGAACGAACTTGTAATGTTCCTACTCCAATACTGATATAAATCACCAAAATGAGCATAAGTTGTATATACAATCAGTTTAAAAATATGTCTTCTTACATTAATTTATACTTGTAACTTGTTGATTAAATTAATGGAAAGCTGTATAAGCTTGCCTGCTTTTAGCACGTACTAGTGTGAGCCGTCTTATTTTTGCCTTTTCTTTTGCAGGTGCCTCCAACTCGTGCCAAGTCACCAAAATTGACACGGAGAAAGAGCTGCAGTGACACCCCTCGTACACCAGAGGGAGGAAATGGCAGTGCAGTATGCTGCCGGTTGCATCGTCACAGCATTGGGAACTCCAAAGATGTTAGCAGCAAGGCACAATGTTCTGCAAAGAGTGCTTCAAAGACAGGATCAGCTACTAAATCCAGGGTCACCAAATCCAGGGAAGACCTGAAGGCTTCCATGAAGAAAGTGGGACAGCCAAGCGCCGCAAACTTTGCTGTACAAACCTAAATCATGATGCATTCACTCCCATGCCATTTTTCATTTTAATTTATACCTCACATCACCAAAAAGATGGCCTCATGACCCGACAATAGTGTGTTTGTTGCTGGATTATTTTTCCATTGTCCTTGTAAGAACCTGGCTACCAGAGACCATGCGCTGTTCTGCATTGTAAATTTGTTAAGTTTTGTATGGGGTAACCAAGTCAGTCCTGTGAGAACCAAGAGGGCAGCTAGATGAGCAGTTGCCTGTTGGAGTGACATATTGTGTGGCGGCATTCACAGATCCTATGTATTGTATCTGAGCTGTAACTTATTGTGGGCATTGGCAAAGCGTTTCTGATTGTTGTCGCAAAATTTGATCAGGTCATGTTTCAATCAGGTATCCATATCCTTATGAATTGAAAACTGGGCTGTTTTTTTTTTTTTTTTCCCTGTCTGAAACTTGAAACAGTAAAACGTGTTAAAGGATCAGTACTTGCAGTGACTTTCTGAAGAGTACACAGGGGCTTCATCGGTCTTGTAAATGTAAAGATGACTACTTTGTTGAAGGACACTACGATATCTGCAGGTGTCAAAGGAAGCTTGCAAGTCACTCGAACTGGTCTAAGCTGTACAAGAACATTGAACTTGGAAACACAAGTTTTCAACGCAAAAAAAAAGGCGTGATTTCCGCACCTGATGTAGGTAGTGACCCAAGCTGCCATATTTTCTCCCATGTTAGCTATTCGAGAAGACATTCGAATGGCTTACCATGCATGCGCTCACTTTGGAGTTGGTATAACTGATACTAGTACTAGTGTTACATGCCAGAAACCACGTGGCGATGCGTCTAAAAATGCTCCATGTAGAGTGCGGTATGGAGGAAAGCCACACCAAAAAAGAGCAGAACAAGTTTAAAAAAAAAAAGAGCAGAACAAGGAGAACTCTGAAAGTGGAGTACGTTGCTAGAATAAATCATCACGGCAAAAAAAATTCTTTCAAAAAAAAAAGGCACCAAAATTAAGAAGCATTCTGAGCAGTACTACTCGGTTCCAAGAATATCAAAGCAAGCCAAGGAAAGCATATCAAAGGAGCAAGTAAATTAAAAACGAACGAAGGAAATAGTTACCGACAACTCTCAGACAGCAAGCCACTGTATACTCTCTGATTTATAAGCCACACGGCACTTTCGATTATGTTTTTCTAAATATTTATTTATGGATGAAATATTGTTAGTCATTCATACGGCCTGTGGTCGATTTAACTTCTATTTTGAATTGAGCACAAAAACGAGAGTGAGTGTTTTGCAGGATGTGATTAGCTATGTCAACATGAGAAAGCAGCATAAAGTTGAGGACTGCTTTAAGTGAAGCCTAAACTTCCATTGTGGTAATAAACGAAATATTAATCTATATATAATGTTAGAAGACAGTCAAATGTTTTACATTTCATCATGATGGCTTCTATCTCATTTTCTTCTCCCGTTCATTTTGAGCTTCTTGTTCAAATTTTAGTCTCCTCTCGGCTGTCAGTCTATTAGACCTGAGTATTTTTTGGGCCGGGCTGAAAAAATCCAAGTTATTTTGGGCTTAAAAAAGCCTGTCCATGACCATCCCATGGATGAGTCGGGTCGGCATTTTCTGGGCTGGGCCCGGGCTTGAGCAGGTTGCTCGTTGTTTTTTAGTTGAAAAGTTATACTTCGGCTGGACTTGGCTCGAGAAAATTTTTCTGGACAATTGGACCTCTGTAAGGCTCATGGACAGTCTAAAACTCGGTGAGCTCAGACCGAGCTCAATTTGCTCATGTCTACTGTCTATATGTATATATACAACCTCAAATTATTTGGCGCTCAAACTAATTTTCTTTTGTAAAGAGAAGAAACACCAGAGTTACTCGGTCAAACACTAGAGAAGAGGACATGCCACTCCCAAAGCCCCAAGCACGTGATCAGTCCTCTCCTCTAGCTCAGTTGCTCACGCGAATCACGCCCACCGTCAACCCGAGCCCACGCGCAGGCGCAGCGTTCCCCATTCCCAATCTCCCGCACCACCAGTACAGAGCGCGCCGCCGCCGCCGCCGCTCTGTGCCTGTGCCGACCGTCCCCATCCCCAGCGCGAGCGAGCTGCGAGCTGCATTTCCCAGCGAATCGGAGGCGTGAGGTTTGGATCGCACGGCCGGCGACGACCATGTCGAGCCGGGCGCCCCCCGCTTGGTTGAAGAAGCTGAAGCGAATCATTGGACAGCGCATCCGCTCGGGAAGTCTCAGCGCTGAGGCCGCGCGCCAACTCTGCGACGAGGTGCTCCCATCGATCCAAAGGCGTCCCCACAGCCGCGCGCCGGCGGAGGGCCGACCACCGCCCTTCCTGGGAGCTGGAGCGCTTCATCGGGAGTGTTTCCGCTCGGGAGACCTCGGCCCCGAGGATGCACTCGATCTGTTCGACGAGTTGCTTCCCCAAGCCAGGCCCGGCTCCGTTTATGCCCTCAACCAGCTTCTCACCACCGTCGCTAGCGCCCCGGTCTCCTCCACCGTTCGCGACGGCCTGCGCTCGCCATGTCCCTGTTCAATCGCATAGCCCGAGCGGGCGTCAAGAAGGTGGCTCCAAGCATAGTTACCTACACAATCGTCATCAGCTGCTGCTGCGATGCAGGATGCTTGAACCTCGGCTTCGCCGCATTGGGCCAAATCATCAAGACGAGATTGAGGCCACAAGCCAGGACCTTCACGCCTCTGCTCAGGACCCTCTGCGCCGAGAAGAGGACGCGTGATGCAATGAATATTGTGCTCTGACGGATGTTCTGAGCTCTGCTGCACCCCCGATGTCTTCTCCTACAACACTCTTCTCGTTGGGCTTTGTGATGAGAAGAAATGTGAAGAGGCTGTCGAGCTGATCCACATGATGGCTGAGGATGGAGGTGGCTGCCGACCTGATGTGGTGTCTTATAACACCGTAATCCATGGCTTCTTTAAAGAGGGTGAGGTGGGGAAAGCTTACACTCTGTTACGTGAAGTGCTTGATCGTGGAATCCCGCCAAATGTGGTGACTTGCAGCTCAATCATTGATGGCCTATGCAAGGTTCAAGCAATGGACAAGGCCGAGGAGATCCTTCAACAGATGTTTGACAAACATATTATGCCTAATTGCACTACATATACTAGTCTTCTCCATGGTTACCTCTCTTTGGGACAGTGGAAAGAGGCAGTCAGAATTCCCAAAGCAATGTCCAGATATGGGCAAGGGCAACGACCAAATGTTGTTACTTACAATATGCTGATCGACTGTCTTTGTAAATCTGGAGGGTGCGTAGAAGGTAGAGAGATTTTTAATTCTATGATTCAGAGCGGTGAAAACCCCAATGTCGCCACTTATAGAATTCTTCTCCATGGGTATGCTACCGAAGGAAATCTTGTTGAAATGAATAATATCATGGATTTGATGGTACAAAACGGAATGCAACCTGATCATCGTATCTTCAACATACAGATCTATGCATACAATAAATATGGAATGGTTGATAAGGTGAAAGGTCATAATATGGCTAGAGGGGGATGAATAGCCTATTTAAAAATCTACAAGATCACTAGAGCAATTTGATTAGTATGACAAATAGCGAAATGCAAACTTGCTCTAGCTCTACTAGGGTTGCAAGCCACATATCCAACAATTCTAGTTACTATAATTACTAGGCAGACAAATAGCTAAGTCACTACTCACTAAGAGCTCTCACACTTGCTACACTAAAGAGATCCACTAGATGATCTTAAGCTACAAAGCAAGCTCTCAATTCTAGCTATACTAAAGAGCTTGCTACAACTAGTTTGCGGGAATATAAACGAGTGAGTAGGGTGATTATACTGCTGCGTAGAGGAGTGAACTAATCACTAAGATGAGTACCAATTCAATCACCGAGAAAATACCAAAGGGCAAGAGACAACCAATTTTTCTCCCGAGGTTCACGTGCTTGCCGGCACGCTAGTCCCCGTTGTATCGACCAACACTTGGTGGTTCGGCGGTTAAGAGGTGTTGCACGAGCATCTTCCACACAATTGGACACCGCAAAAACCTACCCACAAGTGAGGTAACTCAATGACACGAGCAATCCACTAGAGTTACCTTTCGGCTCTCTGCCGGAAAAGGTACAAGACCCCTCACAATCACCGGAGCCGGCCATGAACAATCACCAACACGTGCCAAATCTTCTCCGCTGCTCCAACCCATCTAGGAGGCGGCAACCACCAAAAGTAACAACAACTCTGCAGCCACAATGATCTCCAAGTGCCAATAGATGTAATCACTCAAGCAAATACACTAGGAATCACTCTCAATCTCACTATGATGATAAATCAATGATGGAGATAAGTAAGAGGTGTTTGCTTAGGCTCACAAGGATATCAAGTATGTCAAAGTGCCAAGAGCGTCATCCCCAAGCTGGCCAAACACTATTTATAGACGCCCCAAAGGAATAGAGCCGTTAGGCTCTCACTCCATCTTTTCACGGGGCGACCGGACGCGTAGATGGGTGTGACCGGACGCAGACCCCAGCGTCCGGTCCACCATCTCCGTCCACGTGTCACTGCCTTCAAACCTCAGTCGTCTAGCTTCAACATTCAAGTTCCCGATCGCTCGTGCATTAAGTGACGACTGGACATGCTCCTCCAACGACCTGATGCCGCACGAGGCCGAGTCCGGTCAGTTCCAGTAAGCTCCCAGAGCATGATTTTTGTGACTGGATGCGTCCGGTCCCGCCAACCGCCAGCATCAATAAGTGATCGTACGCGTAGGTGGCAGCGTCTCGGCCAGTAGTGCCGCGCTGAATATAAATGACCGAACACGCCCGGGGTGAGACCGGTCACCCCGAGGCCAACGTCCGGGCGTGGATCTTCTCCTCTTTTTCTTTTTCTAAGTCCACAACCACTTCACTCTCGCTTCCAACTTGCTAACCACGAAGTGTAGAACTTGTGTACACGTGTGTTAGCATTTTTCAAAGCATTTTATAAGGGTCAAGGTTAGCACACTAGGTTTCTAAAGCATATGCAAGAATTATGTCACCTAGTGGCACTCGATAAACTTGATTGCGCTAACTATGCTTCTGCCGTGTCATTCGTACATGCATATTTGATGCCTCTTGTAAACATCATTATGCTTTCACGGTTTTATCAATAGTCTAAGTTACGAAAATGCTTTGTTATCTGCCCACCAAGACAACGAAACTCCTCCTTACCAACCCTGCATTATCATCCTTTTTTTGATTAAATCTTTTTGGGTTAATTAAAATTGGCAGTATTTCTCTTTCTTGTCCTTTTCTTTTTTCTAGGAAGAGGAAGAAGAAGCTCTAAGACAACTGAGGAAGAACTTGGTCGTCCAAGCAAAACCCATGCCAAGCTTCTACCAAGAGGGACCCCCACCAAAGGTTGAACTTAAGAAGGTAATGTATTTCGTTTTGTCTGCTACTGCTATGTTATTTTAATCAATTAACTTTTTTTTTTGCATTGTTCAATTGGTATTTACATTCTGAAGCAAATCTCTAGGTCTTCAATTAGTCCATAAGTTATTCTGCTGCACCAATTCCTTAGATTTTTTTTTCATAATTTATATTCATTGCTCCGGTGTTGTTCCATCATCTTTGTAGCTCCAGTTTTGTGCTTTTACTTTGTATATTGCTTTTCTTTGGGTGCCAAGACACTAAAGTCAAGGTTAGGGGGATCCTTATCCAATTTTGTTCCTTTGTGTTCCTGATTCTTTTAGATACCTCACATTAACATATAGTATCTTGATATTTTTGTGCAAGGAAAATATGCTTGAAACAACATGATTCCTTGGTTTCCAAATGCATGACATTATTGTCCTTGTGTCTGGCAATAATTTGAAATTTCAATTTTCTGGACACATAATTGTCTCTTTTCATTTGATTCTCACAAAACAAATGATTGCTGTTTTCATCATCAACTTGGTCAGCAGAAATGTAAAATTTTTCTCACTGAACAGACTTATAATGTTCCTACTCCAATACTGATATAAATCACCAAAATGAGCATAAGTTGTATATACACCAGAGGGAGGAAATGGCAGTGCAGTATGCTGCCGGTTGCATCGTCACAGCATTGGGAACTCCAAAGATGTTAGCAGCAAGGCACAATGTTCTCCAAAGAGTGCTTCAAAGACAGGATCAGCTACTAAATCCAGGGTCACCAAATCCAGGGAAGACCTGAAGGCTTCCATGAAGAAAGTGGGACAGCCAAGCGCCGCAAACTTTGCTGTACAAACCTAACTCATGAGGCATTCACTCCCATGCCATTTTTCATTTTAATTTATACCTCACATCACCAAAAAGATGGCCTCATGCCCCGACAATAGTGTGTTTGTTGCTGGATTATTTTTCCATTGTCCTTGTAAGAACCTGGCTACCAGAGACCATGCGCTGCTCTGCCTTGTAAATTTGTTGAAGTTTTGTATGGGGTAACCGAGTCAGTCCTGTGAGAACCAAGCGGGCAGCCGATGATGAGCTGTTGGAGTGACATATTGTTGTTGTGTGGCGGCATTCGCAGATCCTATGTATTGTATCTGAGCTGTAACTTATTGTGGGCTTTGGCAAAGCGTTTCTGATTGTTGTCACAAAATTTGATCAGGTCATGTTTCAATCAGGTATCCTTGTGAATTGGGAAACTGGGCTGTGTTTTTTCTGTTCGAAACTTGAATCAGTACTTGCTGTGACTTTCTGAAAAGTACACAGGGGCGTTGCCATTCTGCAAAGATGGCTAATGTGTTGAATTAGCGATACTTTGTGGCAACATTATTCAATTCTTTGAATACCAGTTAATCCATCAGAATCTACCACTATGATATCTACAGGTCTCAAATGCAGCTGCAATTCACTCGAACCAGTGTAAGCTGCAGAAGAACATTGAACTTGGAAACACAAGTTTTCAGCGTGGAAAAAAGGTGTGATTTGCGCACCTTGATGTAAGGTAGTGACCACCAAGTTTGCACGATTTGGTCGGCAAGATCTGACTTTGTGCAAATTGACTCTGTAAGCTGCCACATTTTTCTCCCGTCTTTCTACTGATGCGAGCTATTCGAGGAATGGATTACCATGCTTGCACGCTACCGACGACATGAGCAGCCTTGCATGTGCTCACTGTGGAGTTGGGACTATTGTCTATTGATGCTAGTGTTATATGCCAGAAACCACGGGGCGATGCGTCTAGAAGTGCTCCATGTAGAGTGCGGTACGGAGGAAAGCCACACCAAAACAGGGAGAACTCTGAAAGTGGAGTACATTGCTAGAACAAATCATCGCAGCAAAAAAAAAATTCTTTCAAAAAGAGGTACCAAAATTAAGAAGTACTCTGAGTTGCACTACTGGGAGAAACTTCCTAGTAACTGCGGATAGATTTAGTTTACAAGAGCTTGACGTCAGTAAAAGTGATCTTACTCTATCAGGTTCCAAGAAAAGTAAAGCAAGCCCAAAGGAGCAAGTAAAAATGAATGGAGAGAATAGTTACCGACAACTCAGAGACAGCAAGCCACTGCCAGTAAAAGGTTAACAAGCGAGTTAGGCCCTCGCCATTATGCTATCGTGCACGCTTGGTCGATGGTTATCCAGCCTTTGCCTCCAATTAGGCTGTGGTTTGACATTTGCTTCACCTGCCACGCGTGCGGCCGGTAAATTTGAAGCGCCTTTGCTTCTGAATGTACGTCTCCTCGATTAATCTAATCACGAAACTAATCATCCACGTGCACTGCCACAGCGGCACCAAATCTTTCTCCGTGCACGGTGATGTCTGCAACTTTGGGACTTTTAATTGGAGGTCTCTCTGGTACGGTAGATGTTCTAGAAGAACTCTTAAGGATAGTAGAGTTCTTGCAATGAGCCAATTGCATTCACTGAACACACTGACACACTCCTCCCTTATAACCACACCAGTGTCAGTGTCTCAGTGGCGCTGAAGCTGCACTCGTACTAGTGCCGTAGTGGTAGACTCTGGTGGATGGACAGGATGTTCGTAAGCTGAAGAAACTGAGCTGCTGGACTCCGTTGACACCATGTGTCCATCCTCCCTTTCAGCTTTGACATGAACACAAAAAGGCTACTTGCTTGCTCGCTACACCTACTGACCTACACGCACGGACCCATTTCCTTGTTGCTTCCCGGGAATATTTTGCGTACGACACAGCTAACTGAGGACGACAGTCAGTCACACACCCTGGTAGTCTTGGATGAATATCATCCATTGACAATTCAGGAGAGGCTTTCCGACAAAACGTACGTTCGTTCCCATGATCCCATCCCAAGTCAAGTTCCAAGGCAGAACGTCTCTCCATCTCTGCACTGCACACTCTCCACTAGTGCACATCACACACACCCATTAGTCCATACATCGTGCTGTGTCCTGTGTGTACAAATGCATACACGACACGTTCATGTGTATATATAAATATGCAACTGATGGAAAGAATGTGTGGCCAGCTGATGGTTATCATAGGCACGTAGCAACAAGCTTCAGGGAAGCTCTCCCTCTTACTGAGCGAGTGAGCGTTTCAGTAGAATCGGATCATGAGGCAGCTCGTCGCAGCAGTTGCCATCCTGCTCATCTTCCTCGGCTCCGGCGCCGTGACAACGTCGGTGGTGGCGTGGTCGGCGCCGGTGGCGAGTAAAGGAGGCTCAGGCTCGGCGGTGGCGCAATATGAGACGACGGCGCCAGCGACAGCCGACAGCTCAGCTCGGCCGTCCGGCTGCACCAACGGGAGCGGACCAGGCGGCTACTGCCACCCTCCCTCGGAGCATTGACCATTGTTCAGCCGTTCAGGTGTCGTTGGCATCGGGGAATAATACGCACATACTAGCGCTTAATGCTTATGGCATCCGTTCAAAATTATATGTCGCTTTGACCATTATTCATTAGCGTTCAATGCTTATGGTCACTTATTTATCAATGTATGATATGATCACGTATGTACTGTCCATATGGAGTCTAGGGGAAGTGTTAGTAGAGCCAAAACCAGTCACCTATCAGTACCAGTACCACGTGTTCACCAAGATTTCTGATGTGATACTCTATTGCCTCCAGGTACTCTGATTTATGAGGCACACCGCACCTTTAATTATGTTCTTTTTAAAATGCTTATTTATGAATGAAATATTGTTATTCTCACCGTGGGGTTGATTTAGTTTCTAATTTGAAATGAGCATAAAAATGAGAGTGAGCTTTTTGCAGGATATGACTATAAATAAATATGAGCACCAAATCAACATGTGAAGAACCAGAAAGTCGAGGACTGCTTTAACTGAAGCCTAAACTTCCACTGTCGTAATAAATGAAATGTTAATCTATATAATAATATAAATATTAATTAACAGACAGTCAAATGGTTGGCTTCTATCTCATTTTCTTCTCCAGTTCAATTTGAGCTTCTTGTTGAAATTTTAGCCTCCGTTCAGTATTTCCTCATTTTCTATTAGACCTAAGCTTTTTTTGGGCCGGGCCGAAAAAAAGCCCGGTTATATTGGACCGAAAAAGCCTACCCACAACCATGCCATGGCGAGTCGGGCCGGCATTTTATGAGCCAGGCCCGGGCCTAGGTGGGCTGCCCGTTGTTTTTTAGTTGGAAAATAAATACTCCCTCCGTCTCAAAGTAATTGATGTTTTAGATTTGCTCTAAGTCAAACTATTTTAAGTTTGACTAAATTTATAGGAAAGAACATCAATGTTTATGACACCGAATACGTAGAATATAAAAAAATATTTCATGATAAATCGAATAATACTTATTTGATATCATAAACATTAGAACATGTTTGTTGAAATTTGGTCAAATTTGAAATAGTTTGACTTAGAATAAACTAAAACATCACTTATTTTATGATGGAGGGAGTACTTCGAGTAGGAACCGTCCGAAAAAAAATTATCTACAAACTAATTTTCTTTTGTACAAGAAAAAAAGATGTGGATAGGGTGCGACCCGTCGTGCACTGGGGTAACGCGCAACCCCAAGCCGGCGTGCGCGACCCAACCGTGAGCCCCACGTGCTAAGAGGGGTTCCACCTCCTAAACTTTAGTAGTTATCCCATCGAATGTTTAGACAGATGCATAGAGTATTAAATATAGACTATTTACGAAACTAAATGCATAGTTTGCAACTAATTTGTGAGACGAATCTTTTAAACCTAATTAGTCCATGATTTGACAATGTGGTGCTACAGTAAACATACGCTAATGATGGATTAATCAGGCTTAATAAATTCGCCTCGCGGATTACTGATGGATTCTATAATTTATTTTTTTATTAGTATCCAAACACTCTATACAATATCCCTATTTAACACCTCCTAAACTTTTGTCATCGGAACAAGCACCCTAAGACTCACTCCACATGCAAGATGGCAGTGAATGCGCCGGACCAGTTCTGCTCCCCTGATATTACGCTGACGCAATTCAAAAAATCAAACATTTTTTTAAAAGGCAGGCCTGGTTTAGATCACCTCCAAATTTCAAGTTTTTTCACTCTCTCTCCATCACATCAATTTTTGGACGCATACATGGAGTATTAAATGTAGGTAAAAAAATAACTAATTACACAGTTTGGTTGTAAATCACGAGACGAATCTTTTGAGCCTAGTTAATCCATGATCGGACAAAGTTTGCAAAATACAAACGAAACATGCTACAGTGTCCAGATTGCAAAAATTTGCAATCTAAACAAGGCTGCAGTAACTTTAGAGCGTTGTTTCCGTTTTCAATTCCGTCGACACATATGTGTTTTACATGATGAGACGAACAAAACTAGACCTCACTTACATATATTTCAAAGAATTTTATTTTAGTAGCAATTTATGTGTAAATGTGCTAAGAGATTTAACAAAGAGTTACCACTAATTACTAGTATAATGCTCGTGCTAACGTCACGGCTTCATTTCAGAGATGTACCTAAAAATAATTAAACAACGATACTTTTTTCCATACACGCAATTGTATATGACCATGTATATAATTTAGAAAGCATAACAAGGCATAATAAGTCATATCTCGCCTCAACCATCTACCTTATGATTTGCTTAAGTAGGTCTTGGAGTTGTACAGTAGCATCTAGAAAAAATTATAAAATTAAAATAAAGCATAATAAAACTAATAAATCATAAAACTAACGTCATGGTCCCTTTTCAGCCTTAAGGTAGCCTTCGTATTCAGGATAGGTACAAGTACAACCAAGAAATTCCGGCAATTCACTGAGCATTTTTTTACAAGCATTGACGACAAGCATTTGGTATAGAGTCTGGAGATGCAACAAATTAACCCAATATATTCCAAATAAGAAAAAAAAAGCATTTGATTCTCTTTGTCGATATCTATGCCATACTCCCTCCACCACTAATCTCCACAATCACATTAGTGCCATACTCCCTCCGCCACTAAAGCATATCAATCCACATTTGCTTTGCTTTGTCGATATCAAATTTTCTTGCTTTTAGAAATCTCCAGAGCATATTTAGCTGGATTTATATAGCTCAGCATCATATGATAGTCATCATGTCTTGCAGGCAACAACTCATCAAAGAGTAGTGCTTGTCTAAATGCTTCAACGGCTCCTCTAGATCACGTGCATACTTGGTCTCCTGTTTGATTTACCTCCCTAAATTATTCCAAGAAGTTGGCTATCACAAATGTTCTCAAACATTTAAATCAGCTAATGTAAACAATGTAAACCATTTATTCTGCCATCATTTTAGCAAGCCAATCATTTACACATAAATATGTGAAATCGAGCAGCATCAGATGCTTACTATCAGTGGAATCAAGAAATGCAGACAACATGTAGTAATTTAGTAGGGCAGCTATGATAAAACCTGATGATCCAAAACTGCAGCAACATATATAACAAACTACAAAAGACAGAGAACAATGTATGAAGCCCACACTCACATCATTGTACTATGGCTTTGCTTTCCTCTTCTGGCCATAGCCTTTCTTCTTCCCTTCTACATGTAGAAATGAGTTGCTCCAATTTCAGTTGAACTTTCCTATATTCTATTTCTGAATCAAAGATCTTGGTTGCCCTTTACCTACATAAGGTTGCAGTTGATGTGATCTTCACTTCTTATCCGCAGTTTCCTGACATTTCTAGATAGAATATGCTTCTAAAAGAACTGTTAAATCAAAACTATAATCTAGACTAGAGGAACATAGAACATGTTGTGGCCTGTGACTGTTCTCCATTGATAAAAAATCAGTTTCTATGAATACTCAAATGACAATCAGCTCACAAAATTCAGATCTGCAACTTAGGCCTCTAACACATACATTTGAAAAGGAAAACCGACCATAGATGCTACCTGAAGCTTGTCATTTTCTTTTGACATCACCTTGCAACCTCTCTGCAAAGCCCGCATCTCTTGCACACATAGCCAAACAAGAACAAACTACAGTCAATAGAGTATATAATTTGGCTTCAGAACTTGAGTATATATCCAGCTTTATTTAACCAAATCGTAATCACACATTAGCAAAGCAAGATCGTGACCATGGCTTGTTTAAAAAATAATGACCACTGAAGTGTTGAACCTGAGTTGCTATCAAGATTTCTAGAACTACTAGATTTTTTTAAGGAAGTTGAGAAGTCACTGCTACATATTCAAAGAGTTAATTGTTGAACATTTACATAGTCCATGCATAGGAAATGCACTGCTTTTCTACTTACCTACACAAAAATCAGTAGCAACGACATCAATTGCAAATTTTATTCTTCTATTATATCCAACGCTCTCTATTGCCTTTTTGAAGTGGATCTTCAACTTTCTGCAAACAAAAAAAATCTGAAGTGGAACTTGAACTTTCTTAACAATTCATTTACTTGAAGACCCTATCTTACCAATTCATTTATTGGAACAAATAAAAGCCAGGTTTCAGTAGTAACATTTCTAAGGTAAAATGATTACGGACAGTATAGGATAGCTTACCATTTCTGTAATCACAGTGGGGGCAGCAGGATAGTTTGCATTTCTCCCTCACTTTTTTCAAAGTCAAGGTGATTTGGGTACTGTCGCCATCCTGCTGCAGATGTTGTGAAAGCAGAGGCAAATCTTTTCAAGATCAAGAGATTGGAAAGTGCAGATTGATGTTTCGCCATGACAAAGATAGATGATCTATACGTAGTGGGTCTTTATGAGCAAAAATGAAATTGCTAACAGCGGGGTCACTTGATTGAAATGGAGAGTGCACCTCTACAATGTCAGGTCTGATGCATATCTATTTGAGGTCTGCAATCTTCATCCTGCACTCGAGCTTCTTCTTATTAGATAGACCTCCATCCTTCTTCTTATCGGCCTTCTCCGGCATGTACTCTACCTCCACCTCCACCTCCGCCCCCATTTTTCACCCCAATTCTCATCTTCGACAGGCAGTGCTAGGCACTTTGTGGCGGAGTCAACATATATTGGGGGGAATAAGCCATGTGTTTGCACGGAATCCATACAGCAAAATTCCCAAACTGCAAATGTAGAAAAGGTTATTCTCACCAAGAGTTCTCAAACTACATCATTCAATTTAATATTTAGTACAATAAAATAAAAAACAATGGCAAAGCATATTCACTATTATAACCTTGTGTGACCCACAAGACCTTTCATAAAAAAAATGCATGATAACAACCAGTCATATAATTTATCAGACTGCAGGTTTTTGCACGAAATCCATACGGCAAAATTCCCAAACTGTAGGTTGTACTTGTAACTCAACTGTTTCCCTCCTTTTTTGCCTGTCTTTTTTTTCATAAGCTGTTCTTGTACCAGTCATATAATAATTTGTACCAGTACAAATAAAAACATGAAGTAAAGAGAGGTAAGCACAGAAGATAATGAAGATTTAAGGTTACTAACATTAGCAAACGCATTGATGAGTTGTTGCAGCAGGTCCACCAGGGAGTGGCTAACGTTGTGTGCTGTGGCAGAACCGCCTAATCTAATATCTCTCAGGAGTACTTATCTTTCATTAGACACTAAGTAATCAAGAGATGACACTAAATTACGCAGTTTCATCGAGCACACCCTAAGGAAGAACTCGAAAATCCACATTTTTCCATCAGGATCACAAATGAGAGAATAAAGCTTACAATATTTTAGCCATTTCTTACATCACTTTTCATGCAACATCAGAGTATAATATTTATTGTTTATAATAGCGGAATATGATCATGTTATCAGAGTTTTAGCGGAAATAAAATTATTTAATGACAAGTTAAACGTTAACATGATAATCCGTTATATACATCATAACAGGTTATAAGTTTTTTTTATTGTAAAATATTTTAGGTGAAAGTTTCAAATAAACTCTATGTCCACAACGCAATGAAAATCCTCGCTGAGCCCACCAAGAGGCTTCCACACACCAGTGTCAGCTCCACATATTCCTGTCACCTGTAACAGGGTAGAACAAACCCTGAGTACTCCATTGTACTCCGCAAGACTTACCCGTGATGAGGAAAGAAAAGACTCCAAGGGTATGCAAGGCTATCTGGCTTGTGGGTTTATTGCATCTGCAGGAGCATTACTAAACGTGCGTCCTTATATTTAATTTTATTAGCAGTCTGCATTAGTTCATTAACTAACCATTCTATGTAAGCATCTATGCTACTTTCAAGCAGGTGGTAAGCGATTAGAATTATTTTACTATCTTTCATTTTCCAGTTTTTACTACGGTGCTAGACTATAGACAAGTCTTACCGCATTACCCAGCGATTCGTGAATCAATGTGCCTAGCTGGGTACCCCGAAGCACATGCCCTGTTTGTACTCCAGGCACAAATAAGACCAACCCACCACTCTCCTATCAAGGGATCCAGGTCCTTGTCCAAACTTGGACTCTAAACCCCCACACCTGAGTCCCGAACTCAGTGTGGTGCTTAGACCTTCATCATCTCTGTTTCCAATCAGTCGGTCTGGAAAAGAGCCGGAACCCATGACAAGAGAGCAGCAAGCCTTTCATGTTCCCATAAACAAGTATGTGTTCAGGATAATAAGTCTGTGACCTGTCCAGAACCCAATACAATGACCGGTCCTTAACCGACACAGACGGAACAAGTGTAATCTGGGCCTCGCTCGAATGCCAAACCAAGTCCAGCTCTAAAGTACCATTTCGCCCGATCTCCAATTATCATTCATATATATTTTTCAGGTGATAATAATATAATAACAAAAATAATATTTTTCCTATCTCTCACGAGTGACAGGCAATCACTCGACTTCTACTGGAGTCCTGTAGCATAGCAATCTACACGATCTTGTCGTACTAGTAAGACTCATAGGATAAGGATATATATGCAAGTGGTTTTCATTTAACTCCTTAAAATTTAATGCACAAGCATAAAAAAGTGCAGAATAACCAAAAGTTAGCATTCCATCGTAGCGACACGATCACCAAGGCACCATCATTTCTGCTACTCTGGTCGTCTCCACGGTCCATCGTTGTTCCTATTATGATATACGTGGATGCAACGCATAGATGTAAATAATCAACGACAGCAAAACTCTTAGAAATTCGATTACGCCTCACAAGCTAACAAGATAGCTCTAACGTGCTAGTCTACGTATCCACGTCGTCAAGTAAGGCTCGTTCCCGAAAAATATTTTCGTTCTATAAATCTCCAATTATTTTTGACATTTGATTGATTAAATATATATTTTCGTACTAGAGCTCATTTAATTACCTTAACAAACTAATTCCTATGAAGCTAAAAAAAGACATTATAGCCAAAAAAAAAATACTCCCGTCATTTTAATTATAAGTCATTTTTTTTGTTACGTTCATTTTACTAGATATATAGCAAAATAGACGTATAAAAAAAACTGACTTATAATTTTGAATGGAGAGACTATTTGATTGATCCACAATCGTATCTGTAGGGTCCATGTGTCAGCGGGAGACCGCCTAGGCAGCCCATGGAAACGTATCTCGTCAACGGTCAACACCCCGGCACCAGGGCCCGCGACCCCCACCCCTTTGCAAACTTCCATCCGACCCCTCCATTTCCCCCACGCGTCCCCACTCGGCCCCAGCGCCGCCGCGCCGGCGATGAGCGCGAAGCAGCTCCGCGACTCCCTGGCCGCCGCGGGGTTCGACGGCGACGACCCCCTCGACGCAGAGAGCCTCGAGTGGGCGTTTCTCCAGGGGGAGGACTCCCGGCGGGTGCTCGCGTGGGTCTGCGCCCGGCAACGTCCTCTCCGCCACCGACCTCGAGCTGTACGGACCTATCCCCGCCGAAACCCTCGCGCCTTCGTTAATTCCATGATATGATATGATATGATCGCAGTTGAATGCGCGGTGCGCGGGGGCATTTTTTTTTTTTTGGTTGCGAAATTAGTCTGGGCCCTGGGGACTGAATTGGCGGAGACGGGGCTTCCAGATTTCGGGTGTGCGATGCGGGAGGTATTAGGGCGTGGCTGGGCTTTGGTTTAGAATTTTGAATTGGTCGAAATTGGCTTCACGAATTGTTGGTTACGTTGCAAAAATGCTTGGAGGGAGTATGATGTGAAACTTGGGGAAGCGACGGGCTTGCATGAGAAGGCTCACACACTTTGCATATGCATGCTTTGATAACCGTGCATGATTAAGCTAAAACGGATCTATCAGAAAGGGATTGCTGGAATTTGTCCGTAGTGAAGCATACTAAGTGCTACGATGTGATGGCATAACTTATAACGAGCACTCTAAAAAAAAAACTTATAACGAGCAAAGTTGCGCGTGAAAGTATTAAACGAAAACATCATTTTGCTATTGAATCATTCATTGTTTAGTTTGTAATGGCTCTCAGGCTAATACCTGCTGCAACTGTTGCATGAACTGCAGGTACGAGCAGCTTGAAATGGAAGGCAAGTTATTGGAGGTATGCATATTTTGGTTTCATTTTTTTGGGTTATTTCATAAGTCACTTGCATTGTGAATTATATGTTATGATATGAGTAGCGAGATCCATTAAAACCATTGTAGATAGTAGATTCAGACGCCCGTGCATTGCTTTCATTTAACTCAAACTGTTAGCTCTATAAAGCGAGACATGCCTGCTCCTGATTTGGTTGCCATTTTCAGGGGGAAGACTTGGATTTTGCTTTTGATCATATTTCGGCTTTCTCAGACAATGGGGAGAATCAGGAATACAAATTCTTGACGGACGAAAGTCTTGAAGACATCCGGTAGGCTGTCTCGTTCGTTATAGGAATTGACGAGCTACCGTTATGTCCTGCTTCTTAGAGCTGCACTTTCCTTACAACCCTTGCAAATATACCCAATATAGCTTTTCTTATAAGAAATTGTTCTGCTCTGGTTTTGTCTTTCTTTTTTTTCCTGGAGTTTTACCTGCATGAGTATGTCGTTTCGAGGTACCTCCTGTTCATTTCGTTTTGCACATGATATACGATGAATTGATGCCTAAGTTCCTAACTTAGGCAATGGTTGAGTATTTGACTCTTAACATAACGAGTCTGACCTTGCTTGGATATCAGACAGTTTAGTGGGTCATATAGTGTAGTGTGACAAGGTTTGCTATGTTAGAAGATGCTTATCTTGTTAGCAGTTTGTTTTGATCTCTCAATTTATGGATGATTTTCTTTATTCTTCTAGTGAGTCAAAGCTTGCTTTTAAAGCTGAAGTTTCTGATTTGGAAAAGCAGCTTGCTTCTCTGGAGTGGAAGCTTGATATACTTACAGCACAAGCTACCACCATTAAGCAGGGAAAGAAGTTCCGCTCATCTGCTAATACTAGAGCTAATGGACAACTTACTGGCTTAGATGAGATATTTGCTAAGAGAAGTTTAGAGGTAACATTCCTTGGCTTTGTCCAAGGTAAGTAAACCATACTACTATGCTACCCAATCCGTACCTAATTTCATTAGATGTTACTGGGATCTCTGTTGCATATCATACCACAGTAATCATATCTGGCTTAGAACCTGTCATCCATTGCCTGCTCTATAGTCTATAATCATGGAAACATTGCAATCTGTGTTGATTATCCATGTAACATTCCTAGGCTAGTATTTTGCGATTTTCTGAGGGCTGAGGACTATTTCTATCCACTAAAAAACAGGCTATCTTGATAGGTGCTGACAAATAACAGGGTTTATTGGTCTGTTTGGTCCACAGGTTATTTATCCATTTTGTGTTGTTTTCTTTTGATGTTGTTTTATGTCAGTTCCTAACTAGTTGAACCCAAGTTTATGCTTCTTTCTGACATGTTCTATTCTTTCCTATAGAATTCATTCTAGCAATTAACAAGAGAAGACTTTGCTCTCTGTTCTGACTTTTTTTTAGAACTCTCTGATAGATGAATGCAATACTTGGAAAACTTACTGCAACCACGCAGGAGTTGTCTTACTATCACTCAGAAGCTGGTATTCTTCTTTCTCTTAACATGTACAATGCAAATGATTTCATCCGATTGCATTTGATGACATGCATTAATCACCTGGTACTTCCATTTTGACTTGTATTGTATATACATGCAAATGTGGTCATTGTCTAGTGCCACAGCTTGTCATATATAAGTGTATATTGGCTGATGTTTAAATTCTTGTCAATCTTTTGAATGCACAGCATTTTTTTCCTTGCAGATATCGGGGTCTACCTATCATACTGTGACTTCCAGCCTTATGTGAGCAGTGCCCTGGCTTGTACCAAGGAACTAAACAAATGGTTCTCTAAGAAGTTTGAGAAGGTGTTTTTGCTTTCATGATCTTGCCATTCCTATATTAACTGGATTTTATGTTTAGAAACTTGAATTTACGATTAAAAGAAAATCCTATTTGACCATACGCATACAATGGATACTGATCTACATGATCTGGTGCATATGTGAAGCTATTGAAGCTGGAACATCTATGTGCTCCAGCCCATATTTTGATTGCTATTAAAATGAATTCTAAGTTCATTTTTTCAAGTAATTATTTTTTTAAAGGCATTCATATTTTTACTAAATAGTCTATTGTAAATATTATATTGTCATTTTGTTCAAAAAACTATATTATATATTGTTGTTTCTCTCGAACGACGCAAGAGAACTGTGTGTCATTCCATTAAGTAAAGAAAAAAGAACCAAAGGAGAGGCAGAGCATATATTATATATTGTCATTCTGCAATAGTTTCCTGCACTATTATAGTATATGCAAATAACAAATAAGTATAATGGGAAACTACAATAGATTTTCTTTTGAGTGGAAACGACTATAATAGATTATCACCTTATAAACAAATTACTGGTATTATATCTAGAGTAAACTAAATTATCGACAAATTTGCTTTTAGTTTGAATAATTTTGCCACCTGCTTGCTGACCAAACTTTTCTTGGCGGTATGGTAGGGACCACTCCAACTTGTTGTTCAAGATGACAAGTTAAGAGGTGAGTCTAGCTCCAGTCTCATAGTCTTTATTTTGCCAGCAGGAGCAGCTGAAGTTATTGATGTTTCTCATTTATTTTCATTTCACAGTTACCTTCTAAAATTTGGGCAAATCCTATTGCTTCATGTCTTCTATTTGTGAATCCTTTTTGCATACTGCACTCTGTAGATTTCCTTAGCAGTCATACTGTATGCATCTCAATTACATTTAGACTTGGATTTGGTCTTCAACATGAAATCATGCCTAGTAATTCATATTCCCATGTTCTTTCACATGTGGTTTAACAATTTATGCCAAAGTGGTATTAGACCATTAAGCAATTTATCCTCCCTTCTGCACAGGAGATTCAGTAAACTCCCACCATTTTGTTGTCGAACTGAGCCGAATTAACTCCATGTAAGTACTTTTTGGTCTGTCAATGTGGAAATTTTTGGATTACTACAGATCATTGCACCTTCATTTTTCTTTTGAAATGTCTTAATTTTTTTACCATCAGAAAAGTTGCGCAGTATTACTGCCAGGGCTTCTCCTGCTTCCGCCGAAGGATAAATTCTGATGAATCTTAGTTTTGGCAGATGGTGTTGATAGGAAATCAATTTAAAGTTTAATTAGCTTCATCTTTTACAGGGAACAAGTGGTATTTAGTTGAGTTTTGGAAGGAATTTTCGCATTGAATTCAGCTTATTAGTTTGTTTTCTTCAGCTTGACATTAACCTCAAACATCTGTGTAGTTAGTTTGGCTACTGGTAGGGTGCCATCTATTTCTGGCTTCCCCTATATTCTATATAATCCACCACCCCAGTTAACCCTGTCGCTACTAGTTTCATCACTTCACTGGAAAACTCACAAATAAACTATGCCACAATAAAATATACTTGATTTTTTTCACGACATTACCTCGGAATCTGGATTTTTTTTGTTGATCTTTCAAGATGTACAGTTTTTATCTTTTATATGCATATACTTTATTGTTATCATCTAAGTAATGTCGTGTCTCTTTTCTTCTGAGGGGGATTGCTATTCTGATGCTGCTCATTTGTTGACAGATTTGCTAAAAGTAAGAGACAGTACATAGAAGCACAAGTGGAACATGCTAAAGAAGAGGCTATACTATCAGTTCTGAGAACTCAGTTGGCATCCCAACAGTCATATATTCATCAGGATAGCCATTCTCTAAGGTATGCAGGATATGCTTAATGCCAGATTGACAGGTAGTGGAGCATGATTAGTTGCTTTTGAAAGTTTAACTATAGTGCAGCAGCATGACATTATCCTGTTTGGTTTCTTTGAATTTGAACATGAACAAGTGGTCCACTGGCATTTCTCTTATCACTAATATGTCTGATTTGTGGTTTCACTTGTTTCATACTCAGGAGGAAAAACGCCGAACTTGCTGAAGAGATTAAAGATCTTTCCCATCATGTGCAGAAATACTTATCTGAGGTAATTTTGTTACAAGATTTTTTTTCATTGATAGAACATGAGCACCCTAAGAAAGGTTTCTCTATGATCTCAATGGATGATGTGGAGTTGCTAGGTTACATTACTTGAAACCTTGGTTTAATTTATTTCCCTGTCAAGTGTCATGCACTCAAAGATTTTTCAACAATCTCCTAGCCATATAACTCGTTCTATCAAGAACTCATTCCTGTTTTAGCTGAATTGAATGATCAAACAGTAAAGGGCATACCCAGTGCAGAGAGCTTCCGCTTTGTGCGGGGTCTGGGAAAGAGTGTCAGTGGCAAGCCTTACCCTCGCCCATACAGTATTGAAGCGAAAGGTTTTCCAAAAAATGAAACTAACAATCACATACTTGTTCAAAATCATTTTCATGTTTTGAATGTTGTGTTCTACTGTTCTTCATCCTCGATTCCAATACATAGTTTTGAGATATAGTTACTAGATGCTCTGTTGTTCATAGCTTATCTTTTTCTGAGTCAATCTCTGGCTTCTTTATCATCCATGTAGCTGTCCTACTGTACTTTACCTGGGTGAGTTCCAATTGTTTTCTGGTGGTGTACAAAGTTAATGTCTGTATTAGTCATTGTTTCTTTGCACTATTGACTTTTTTATCTTTATGTGTTGCCCTTTATTCAGACTGTTACAGGCCTGTGTGCAGACCTTGCTCAGCTTTCAGGTGCAAATATTTTGGAAGGTGTGATCTTCATGACACTATAAATATATATACCTTTTCTTTTTGCATTCTCGAGTGAATAGTATGGCATGTTGTAACTATGATTTCATGACCTTCTAGGAGATCACAATTTAAAGCTTCTGCGCCAGGAATGCTACATAAGTCATCAGAAGAAGGTACCTTATGAGTTTGACAATTGTTTGTAGCAACACATCTTTTTACCCAATAAGTGGTCATGTAGACACTTTATTTCTTGCAGTTCATCAATCATCTGGTCAATCAACTTGCTGCTGATCTGTTTCTGAAGATAACCTGCCAGCTTGAAGAACAGATAAAAATATCGAGTGCCTATTCATTTCTTAAAGCTGTAGAATTGGAATTGCAGAGCTACTTCTCAGCTGTTGATGGCCGCCTGGTATTGTTGCTGAGTTTTATCCATTAAGTTCAGCATATTATTTAGCTTCTTATCATTTTTCACTTGTGTTCTTACAAAATAGAGTATCTACATCATGGATATATAGGGCCGGTATCATTTAATTGATCAAGCAGCATCTGAAATGTTTGAAGAGGGATCAGTTGACGACAGCGATTCTTATCTTCATGCTGTGAGGGATATCCTTAGTAGTCACTCAAGTAAGCTGGCTCTGCTTACAATTCCTATATCCACCACTAGTTGGGATGTTTTTTTTTTTACTATTAAGCTGGAATAATCCATTCATCTTTTAAATTTTTTGTAGGTTCCCAAGCAATGTCACCAGAATATGTTTCATCATATGGTTTGATCGAGCAGATAACAGAGCTGCAAGATGAGCTCCAGTACCTTCAGCATGAGGCTGAAAATGTTCTTCCACGTGAGCGAGGAAGATGCACTGATGAACTGTGAGTTGTCCTAGCTCATTGTGCCTTGCGATTCCCCCCAGTATCAAGATGACAAATGCGTCACAGCTGAACTTGACATTAACAAGCCCCTACTGCTCGAATAATATGTTAGCCCCTTGGTCTGATCATCCCATACTTTTTTACCTCTGGCAGATGTAGGATTATCCAAACACTGGAGCAAATTCTCGCTGTGCCCCTTTCTGATGAGCAACCAAAGCTTACACCATGGGTACGTTGCTCTCATCCCTCGGTCCTCTTTTTATTTCATATATGCTGTCACGAGTGGACTTCACCATTTTTTTTCTACTGCAGCCACTGGCGCAATCACTTGAAGACCTTGAAATGGTCAGCCAGCAAGTCTCTGCTTCCGTTAGTGAAGTGACACTAGCTCGAGACGAAAAGGCCGAGGTACTCTTTAACATTTGGGCATTTGACTTTTGCACTCTTTGTTACGTACAATCTTGGGTTCAGAACACTTCACGTCTTTCCCTGAGTTCGCTTAAAGTTGCTAGCTATATTTACGAATGTTCTGCAGATGTTGAAACAGCCTTCACGCAACGCGCAGCAGGAAAGGCAGGTGTTCTCATATTTCTTCTGCCAGCCAAAACGACTCGTGAATCGAGTGGAAGAGCTGCTTTCCCGCTTTAGAGCTCTACCTGAGTAGTGTCCATTTCATTTGCCAAGATGGGTGGAGGAACCCTTGGTCCTCTGATTTTCAAACTGGCACCGTATCTCATTGCCTATTCATTTGTTTTTCTCGGATTTGGGCGATTGGAAGTGCAGTCGTGCAATGGTATATCTTCACTCATCAGGCTTTTGCATCTATTCAAAAGCATGCGGCACAGTTCTACTGAGATAAGACATTGTTTATGGTCTGCCCGGCCCGGCCCATTCCATATGGCAAATTAAGTTTGCACAATTATGTTGTTTTTCCTCTGTAAAAAAATATAAATCTTGTTTTTGAGTAGCCAACTAATCTTAAATTTGTCTATATTTATAGAAAATAGTATCAATATTTGTATATCCAAATAGTTTATTATGAAATATATTTTTTGATTAATTAATCTAATGATACTTGCATATCATAAATGTTAGTTTTTGTAAACATATTTGGTCGATTTACTCCTAAAAGGTGAGATTTATGTTGTTTTTTTAACAGAAATGTTATATAATACACCTGTGTTTTAGCGCAAAAAAAAAAACATATGGATTTTCTCTCTCTCTCCCTCTCTCTTTTCAACTGTCTTCTTGGCCTCTAACACCGTCTGCTATTGTCTGCACGTTTGCTTGCCGTTGGCTGCTGCATGTTTGTGCGTGAGCGTGGGGAGGAAAGGTGATCTGTACGAAGAGCCAGCCGAAGGACCGCCCGTCCTATATGTGTATACGCGTGCGGCCGGAGGATCGGTCGCTCGATTTGTTCTTTTGTCTTTTCATAGAAAAAAAAATATTTTTTTAATATATGGATATTTGATCTTATGATTTGTGTAGAAGAAGGCTAAAGGCTATTAGATTTTAATTTTATGGTGCAGAAAAATTTATATATTAAAATTATATAAAACATATAGTTATGTAGTAGACAGACTTTTTAATGGAGGGAGCACTGCTACTTTATGCTTAGGGCGTCCTCAACGGCGGCCTAAAGTCTGACAGGCGAGGAGCTGAACCAAAACAATAAACAAATATTTAGCTGCACAGCTCATGTGGGTGGGTCAGGATGACAGAGACAGCAGGTTTCATAGGAAGACGTGCGATCTGAGCGACGAGCTTCTCGCTAGCGTTGAGTTTTTTTTTTTTAATATTTCTCTGCTGTTCACTTATATGTCGGGTACTACGAGAAAGGGTTCCCTAAGCAACAATCAAAAAAATCACTTAGACCCCGTCAAAGTCAAAGCTAAGGGACAACTATTGGCCAAACCCTGGTCATGTGCGAAGCCACTTACTCTATGCCTCGCTGGAGGCCTCGCACGGAAGGCCTCGACCGGCCTACCGAATCTTCGCCTCGCTAGAGGCCTCGCAAGAAAGGCCTCGGCCGAGGAACCAATTCTCCGTCTCGTCCGAGGCCCCGCGCGTACAGCCTCGGACGAGACACTGATTCTTCGCCTCGCTCAAAGCCGGCTCGGCAAAACAACCCCGTCGCTTCCGCCTCGACCAACTTCCCGGACAAGACGTCACGTTCGACCGACGCGTTCGACTGCTCCTGCGATATCAGCCGAACGGCGTCTCGACACAGCGGCATGGCCGACTGGACGCCAGTCACATCGAAGCCATGCCGCCCGAGACAGGACTAGACAGGGGTTACCAACCACTGTGCTCGGTACTGTGCCCACGACCGACGCCTGCACTGCACTGTGCTACCTAACCCCTGCTCCAGAAATAACGCGGCGTGCGGAGTCAAGTCTAGGTTACTATAGCCTCGGAATCAGTGCACAGAACCAACTACTCCCTCCGCGCCTCGGCAGTTTACTTCGGGGTCTCGGCAACCTCGGGATGCGCGCCTACCGAGCCCCCTACAACGGCTCAGCCTCGGCACCAGCTGGGCCTCGGCTCCTCACGCAGTCAACGCACAGCAACCAGCACGTCGCTCGCCAGGCCCTGCGTCCAGCAATCACTGGAGCTCCCACGTCACAAAGATTGGATGTGACCGGCGCGTTGCTCTAGCACTTCAATGGCAGGACCACTCCATCAACCATACCACCATAGTAATAGGCTACAGGGCTCGGACATGCCGCCTCTGTTTGCACGACGCCGCATAGCTAACACATGTATCACCCCTGTCCCCCCCTTCAACTATAAAAGGGAGGGATTTGGGCTGTTTCTAGAGAGGACAAGAGAAGTTGATAGGTTCACGAGGTAGACAAACACACACTCGACGTTCCATAACACATGCACTTCTTCATCGCCTGAGATCAACATCTCAAGCAATCCACGTCGCTCCGCATAGAGACCTGGGACTAGCTCCCTCTCTCGCCCTACTTGTAACCCACTACTACGAGCATTTTGGTGCAAGGAATACAAGATCGATCTCTCAGACTAGACGTAGGGCACCCATTGCCCAAACCAGTATAAACCTTGTATCTCTTTGCATCACCATCCGGGATTAGGGGCACGCGGCACATTTTTACTAGTTGGTTAAGGGCCCGTCGGTCCAAAACATCGACAGTTGG
This sequence comes from Miscanthus floridulus, assembly GCF_019320115.1. NCBI lineage: Eukaryota > Viridiplantae > Streptophyta > Magnoliopsida > Poales > Poaceae > Miscanthus > Miscanthus floridulus. The sequence goes on from NC_089583.1 coordinate 16,091,897, forward strand.
CGCGCCAGGTAGGGGGTCTGTGTGTCAGCTTCATCTCCCTAACAAGTTTTAGATGGCAGATTCCGTACGACCACTGCATCTCGGCACGGTGATCTGGTTCGGAAGCCTAGAGTTCATGTCTCTAGGATGTGAGTACGATATGGTACTTCTCACACCCCAAGCCCCACCGACCGACGATGACGTCACGCACCCGCAACCCAGGCGCAGGCGGCGCCCGAGCGGCCGCTCTCGTTGCGCTCGCCAGGCACGACATGAGCGAGGCCACCCCGACACCACACGAACTCAGGGCGACACACCACTCTACACCGGTATCCCACACCCAGCTATTGGCACAAGGTCCCTAGTTGGGGACCTATCTAGCCTAAGCCTGGATAGGGGAAAGATGCCAGTGGCGCACGACGACGCCTCGGCATCAAGCTCTGCCCCGCCACGTCCTGAGGAGTCGACTTCGGCAGAGCAAGGCTCGGTGATGGCACCATCCCCGTATCCCTTTGGGTTGAGAAATGCCGCTACCACCTATGCTTCCGCCTACGCTTCTACTCACGCAGAGCCCTCAGGACGCCACCAATGCTTCGCCCTCGATTTTAGCACCACGACTTTGACTCACTCCCACGCTGACTCCTCAGAAGAGGACGAGGCGTGGGCCGGAGCGGACTTCTCTGGACTTCGCAACCCTGAAGCCATGTGCCGCTTCCTGGCCGCGAGCGACTATTGCTTCGGCTACTCCGACTCTGACGACGAAGGCACTTATGATCCCACTCGTGAGTGCTTCCACGTCGGACTCGGGATGCCAAGCACGGGCGATGAGGACGAGGGGGCAGGCAACCGTACCCTGCTTCGCCAGGGAGCAGGTGATGCCACGCTCTCACACATTGTCCCACCAGCAGCACGGAATGAGAACCTTGCCCTCGGACAACTTTGACGCTCGGACCTGGAGCAGCTCCGTGAGCTTCAGGCCAAGGTTGAGCAAGATCGACTCCTTCTACAACAGCTCCGAGACACTCTCAAGCAGGAGCAGTAGGGTCGTGATGATGGTGGAGGAGCCCGGTAGAGGGCCCGTGACGTCCACCACCGCATCAACGACGACGAAGGGGGTGAGCAACCCCCGATCTTCAATCGCTCTAGCCAGAACATCACGGCTGTGGCAATGCTAGTCCGAATGATGCCCGAACCCTCTACTACGGAGGGGTGATGGGTCCACGGCGAGCTCTGAGACCTCCTCGAGACAGCCACGGTACAGCAGGCTGAGAGTTCCACCTCCCAACGACATGGGGGCGCCTCCGACCTTCCCACGGCACTGCCTCGGCTTGTCCCAAGCCCGCTCGCGCACCAACAATCAACAGGGTCCCCCTGCTGCATGACCACCTCGGCAACCAACGCGAGGCACAGGGCGACCACAAAGTGATCAGCAGGCGATGGCGACACGACAATGAAGGGCCCGCTCGAGGCTATCATCCACATCGAGGCGGCCGCTACGATAGCGGGGAAGACCACAGTCCTTCCCTTGAGTCACCTGTCCCTCGAGTTTTTAGCAGAGCCATCCGCGTTGCTCATTTTTTAGCCTAGTTTTGGCAACTAGCCAACCTCACAAAGTACAGCGACGAAACCAATCCCAAACTTTGGCTGGCCGATTACCGCCTGGCTTGTTAACTAGGTGGCGTGGACGATGACCTGCTCATCATCCGCAACCTCCCGTTGTTCCTAACAGACTCGGCGCGAGCCTGGCTTGAACACCTCCCTCCCTCATAGATCCACGACTGGCATGACTTAGTAAGGGTCTTCGTCGGGAACTTTCAGGGCACATACGTGCGCCCTAGGAACTCCTGGGACCTCAAAAGTTGTCGCTAGGGCCCAGACGAGTCTCTCCGAGACTTCATTCGGCGCTTCTCCAAGAAATGCACTAAGTTGCCAAGCGTTGGTGACTCAGAAATCATCTAGGCTTTCCTTTCTAGCACCACCTGCCGAGACCTGGTCTGAGAATTGGGCCAAAATGTACCAACCTTGGTGGCTGCACTCCTCGACATCGTCACCAACTTCGCCTCGGGCGAAGAGGCTGTTGGGGCCATCTTCCCCAACGACGCCGCCAAGGGGAAGCAGAGGGATGAGGCCCCCGGGGCCTCAGCTCCCCACCTCCCCAAGAAAAAGAAAAAGGGTCACCAGGGAAAGCAGGAGGTCCTCGAAGCCGGCCTAGTCATGGCCACAGAGCGCAAAAATCCCCGAGGCCCTAGAGGCCCCGGGCTCTTCGATGACATGCTTAAGAAACCCTGCCCTTACCACCAGGGTTCAGTGAAGCATGCCCTCGAAGAGTGCACCATGCTCCGGTGCTACTACGCCAAGCTCAGGCTCCCCGACGACGATGCCAAGAACAAGGGCGCCGGCGACAAGGACGACGATAAGGACAACGGATTCCCCAAAGTACACAACGCCTTCATGATCTTCGGCGGGCCTTCAGCGAGCCTCATGGCACGCCAGCGGAAGAGGGAACGCTGGGAGGTCTTCTCAATGAAGGTGGCCGCTCCTCGGTACCTTAACTGGTCTCGGGAAGCAATCACCTTTGACCGGGACGACCATCCCGATTACGTCCCGAATCTCGGGTAGTACCCACTTGTTGTCGACTCCATCATCGGCAACACCTGGCTTACTAAAGTATTGATGGACGAAGGCAGTGGCCTCAACATCCTCTACGCCAACACCCTAGAGCTCCTGGAGCTCGACTAGTCGCAACTCCGGGGAGGTGCCGCGCCTTTCCACGGCATTGTGCCGGGGAAACGCACACGGCCCCTCGGGCACATTGACCTGCCCGTCTGCTTCGGTACTCCCTCCAACTACCGCAAGGAGGTCCTCACCTTCGAGGTGGTTGGGTTCAAGGGAACCTACCACGCCATCCTGGGGCAGCCGTGCTACGCCAAGTTCATGGCGGTCCCCAACTACACGTACCTCAAGCTCAAGATGTCGGGCCCCAACGGCGTCATCACTATCGAGTCGGCGTACGAGCATGCATACGACTGCGACGTCGAGTGCATCGAGTACGCTGAGCCTATCATGGAGGCCGAGACCCTCATAGTCAACCTCGACTAGCTCAGCAGCGAAGTGCCCGACTCCAAGCGTCACGCCAGGACTTTCGAGCCCGTGGAGGCCGTCAAACTCATCCCAGTCAACCCCACTTGCCCCGACGACCGGGCGCTGAGGATCAGTGCCACCCTCAACATCAAATAGGAAGCCGTGCTCATCGCTTTCTCCACACGAATGCTGATATGTTCGCATGGAGTCCCTCGGACATGCCGGGCATACCGAGGGAGGTCGCCGAGCACGCCTTAGACATCCGGGCTGGCTCTAGGCCGGTGAAGCAGCGCCTGCGTCGATTCGATGAGGAAAAGCATAGAGCCATCGGCGAGGAGGTGCAGAAGCTGTTGGCTGTCGGATTCATCAAGGAAGTATCCCATCCGAAGTGGTTAGCTAACCCTATGTTAGTCAAAAAGAAAAATGGGAAGTGGAGGATGTGTGTAGACTACACCAATTTGAATAAAGCCTGTCCAAAAGTCCCTTTCCCATTACCTCAGATCAACCAAATCGTTGACTCCACTGTGGGATGCGAGACCCTGTCTTTCCTTGATGCGTATTCCGATTACCATCAAATCAAGATGAAAGAGTCCGACTAGCTCGTGACTTCTTTTATCACACCATTCGACATGTACTGCTATGTGACTATGCCTTTCGGCCTTAGAAACACAGGGGCCACATACCAGCGGTGCATGACCTAGGTCTTTGGTGAGCACATCGGGTGAACCGTCGAGGCTTATGTGGACAACATCGAGGTCAAGTCCAGAAAGGCCGAGGATCTCGTCGACAACCTAGAGATAGCCTTCAAATGCCTTAGAGAGAAGGGCATCAAGCTCAACCCTGAGAAGTGTGTGTTTGGGGTCCCCCGAGGCATGCTCTTGGGGTTCATAGTCTCGGAACACGGCATCGAGGCCAACCTAGAGAAGGTCTCAGCCGTGACCAACATGGGACCAATCCGAGACCTCAAGGGAGTGCAGAGGGTCATGGGATGCCTTGCGGCCCTGAGCCGCTTCATCTCACGCCTTGGCGAAAAAGGCTTGCCTCTGTACCACCTCTTGAGAAAATCCAAATGCTTTTCTTGGACCCCCGAGGCCAAAGAAGCCCTCGCCAAGCTCAAGGCACTGCTCACCAATCCTCCCATCCTAGTACCGATGGCCAGGGATGAGGCCCTCTTACTCTACGTCGCCACAACGACCCAAGTGGTCAGCGCGGCCATGGTAGTGGAGAGGCAGGAAGAGGGGCACGCTCTACCCATCCAATGACCTGTTTACTTCATCAGTGAAGTGCTCTCTAAGACCAAAACACGCTACCCCCACATCCAGAAGCTGATCTACGCCGTAGTCTTAGCTCGGCGCAAGCTGCGTCACTACTTCGAGTCCCACCCAGTAACTGTAGTGTCGTCTTTCCCCTTGGGAGAGATAATCCATAACCGGGAGGCCTCGGGTAGGATAGCCAAGTGGGCCGTCGAACTCATGGGGGAAGCCTTGACTTTTGTGCCTTGAAAAATGACTAAGTCTCAGGTCTTGGTCGATTTTGTGGCTGAGTGGACCGACACCCAACTGCCACCTGCTCAAATTTAGATGGAGTGCTGGACCATGTACTTTGATGGGTCCCTGATGAAGACCGAGGCAGGCGCGGGTCTGCTCTTCATCTCGCCCCTCGGAGTACACATGAGCTACATGGTTCGGCTCCACTTCGCCGCCTCCAACAACGTAGCCGAGTACGAAGCTCTCGTCAATGGCTTGCAGATCGCCATCGAACTTGGAGTAAGGCGTCTCGATGTCCGGGGCAACTCGCAACTCGTCGTCGATCAAGTCATGAAGGAGTCAAACTGCCTTGACCCCAAAATAGAGGCGTACTGCAAGTTGGTACATCGCCTAGAAGACAAGTTCGACGGTCTCGAACTCAACCACATCGCGTGGAAATACAACGAGGCCGTGGATGAACTAGTAAAGATGGCGTCGGCACAGGCTCCGGTCCCTCCAAATGTCTTTGCCAGAGACCTCCACAAACCTTCCATCGACTATGCCTCAGTAGCAGAAGAGGGCCCACTAGCCGAATCCACCACAGGGCTCGATGCCTCCTCTGCCACCGAGACTCCTTCAGTCGAGCCCGAGGTCATGGAAGTCGACACGGAGCCTCTCGAGATCGACCAGGACATGGACTGGCGAGTCCCGTTCCTTGATTGGCTCACTCGGGGAGAGCTTCCTACAGACAGGACCAAAGCCCGATGGCTTGCGCGACAAGCCAAAACTTACGTCCTCTGCAACGGCGAGTTGTACCGGCGAAGCCCATCTGGCATCCTCCAGCGATGCATCACCACCGAGGCAGGACAAGCCCTACTTTAGGACTTACACGCATTGGCCTGCGGGCACCATGCGACGCCTCGGACGCTTGTCGAAAACGCCTTCCACCAAGGGTTCTACTAGCCGACGGTGGTTGCTGACGCCACCAAGTTAGTACGCTCCTGTGAGGGATGCCAGTACTACGCGCGATAGATGCACCTCCTGGCCCAAGCCCTCCAAACCATCCCCATTACATGGCCCTTTGCCGTGTGGGGGCTAGACATGGTTGGGCCTCTACAGAAGGCCCCCGGGGGCTACACCCATCTGTTGGTAGCAATTGATAAGTTCTCCAAGTGGATCGAGGCTCATCCAATTAATCAAATCAAATCCAAACAAGTGGTGCTATTCTTCACTGATATCATCCATAGGTTCGGGGTTCCGAACACCATCATCACTAACAATGGGACGCAATTCACCGACCGCAAGTTCCTGACATTCTACGATGACCACCACATCCGTGTGGCCTGGTCGGCCGTGGGACACCCTAGGACAAATGGCCAAGTAGAATGTGCCAATGGCATGATCCTATAGGGCCTCAACCTGAGAATATACAACCAATTGTAGAAGTTCAACAAGAAATGGCTTGCCAAACTCCCATCAGTCGTCTGGAGCCTGAGGAATACCCCAAGCCAAGCCACGGGGTTCACACCATTCTTCCTAGTCTATGGAGCCGAGGCCATCCTCCCCACTGACTTGGAGTACGGTTCCCCGAGGCTTCAGGCCTACAACGAGTAGAGCAACCGCACTATCTACGAGGATGCCCTCGACCAACTGAAGGAAGCCCGAGACATTGCATTGCTACATTCGGCCAAATACCAGCAAGCTCTATGACGTTATCAAGCCCGACGCGTTCAAAGCTGAGACCTGAAGGTGGACGACCTGGTGCTGAGGCTGAGGCAGAACAACAAGGGCCGCCACAAGCTGACCCCACCATGGGAAGGACCATACATCGTCGCCCAAGTGCTGAAGCCTAGGACCTACAAGCTAGCCAACGAGAAGGGCAAAATCCTCACCAACGCTTGGAACATAGAATAGCTATGTCGCTTTTACCCTTAAATCTCCAAGCATTGTATACATTGTTTCTCGGAATACAATTAAGAAGCGTTCTTTAGTTGTTCTAATTTTTTTAGAAACCCCCCGAGCCCATCACGGGTCTCGGCAGTACGATAACACCATAAGGGAAACTCAGCTCTGCCTCTACAGAACCGAGCCTCCCTCGAGGGCTAGAAGGGGGGACTCCCCTCCTAAGTCCCACGCACCATTTTTTAGTCATTTTTTGGAAAAAAAATTCCTACGCCAAACTCTCTGGCGTGCTTTGACAAGTTGATTGTGAAAAAACCTAAGGACCGAAAGACCATCTCAAGGCCAGAAGGCCAGCTAAGTCACGAGACGACCTATGCCTCCGGGCTACGGCACTCCCTCACCACCTTTTGCTCGAGGGGCAGCTTAGGCTCCGAGGAAGTTTTTTGCAAGAAACTCGTTCAGAAACGAGACAGAGGGCATAGGCTCAAAAATACAATGAAAAACGATTAAAGAAGCATAGACGCACGATTACTTTAAAAAGGCCTCGATGGCCACCAGCGTTATGGTAGGGTAACATAATCCCTAATCTGATTACATGGCCTCTTGGGCCCAGGTCAAGCCTCAGGGTCTCCAGCATCGGCGGATGGCGTAGGGGGGACCACCTCCTCTTCGAACAGCTTGGCTAACGCCGTCCCAAGGTCCTCCACCACCTCCATTAGCTTCGCTACCTCCTCGTCAGCCTCCCCATCATCATCAGGCAGGACGCAGCCATCGCTGATAGCCTTGAGGTCGACGCCGATGTAGTGCGAGGCGATGATGGCCAGGGCATGCTTAACGCCCGTATGCAGCGCCCCTCGAAGTCGCTCGTGCACTTGGCCGCTCAACACTATCAGGCGGCTACCGAGGGAGCTTCCTTACTAGACCCCCTCAACTTCCAAGGCCTCACAGGCAGTATGGGTGGCACTCTTCAGTGCATCGTGCTCCCTGATCTCGGTCTCGAGCACTGCCTGCACGGCGACGGAGGCCTCGGCAGCCCAGGTGACCTCCTTCTCTAGCTCTATACCAAAAGAGATAGAATGGGGTTGAGCGCAAAGGAAAACAAGCCAAAAAGGGGTGGAAGCCTATGGGACTCACCCTCGGCTTTCTCCTCCCAACGTCGGGCCTCGACTCGAGAGGCCTCGGCTTTCTCCTTCCAGCGCTAGGCCTCGACCCAAGAAGCCTCGGCCTTCTCCTTTAGGCGCTGGACCTCGACCCAGGAAGCCTCGGCTGCCCTGGAAGCCTCTCCCTCTAGCTCTGTATCACACCAAGGAGTTAGGGGCCAAACACAAGAAAAACAAATAAAACAAGGGGAATAAGACTCACCCTTGGCCTTTCCCCTCTAGACCATAGCCTCGGTCTGGGAAGCCTTAGCCGCCTTGAGGGCCTCATCCAAGGCACCTTTCGTCAGCTAGTGCGCACCCTGCTCCATCCCCAGCTATCCAGCAAGGGCCTTGATAGAGGCCGTGGCTTCTCCAGCCTGGGACCTGAAGGTGTCCCGATCGCCAGTCACCTGGGCCAGTTCCTCCTCCAACTCCTTGACCCACGCCACCAAAGGGGCGACCTACTCCTAAACTGTGGCCGCCTTGGCCTTCGCATCGACACAACAAAGGCGGAGGTCCTCCACCTCCGCGCTCTGCGCCGACAGAAGCTCGTTGGCACCGGCAAGCAGGCCCTTCTGCCGCTGGAGCTGGTCCCAGACATCCCTCTCCCACCAGAGAAAGACTGACTTCTCGAGGGATCGGGTCTAGAGCTCCTGGATAAGTGGAATAGCGGTCATGCACTGCAAGAAAACTCAGAAAAAGATGACACCACATGAGAAAGGAAGGCACGTACCTGGGTGACGCCGGGCAAACTATCAGCCACGACAGACAGCGCTGTCTGCAGCGACTGCTCTGCCAGCTGGCGATACTGCTCAAAGGTATCCCAGCGCCCCCTCGGCTGCGTCCTCAAGGGCGAACAGAGGCTCCCCCTCTGGGTCGTCCAAGCTTTGCCACAAGACACGCGGGTGATCCCACCCACGGGGCTTAGGTTGTACCCACACAAGGGCTGAGTCGCCCTCGCCAGAGGTCAGAGCTGGCAGCTCCATGGTACTAGCCACCTCGGCGTCCGCCCCCTCCTTCCCCCAGGAAGTATCATCGGAGGAGATTGAATGGACCTCTGCTTCCTGGGACCTCTCCCGCAATGGCGGCGGGCCTTAGACTGGGGGCGGTACTAAGGCTTCCACCGCCTTCATCTCCACTTCTTAGGCCGACGGCTTCACCACGATCACATCAGCCTCGGTGGTCCTAGGGGCTCCGGCCTCCGCCATCGTGGCCTCGGTGGTCCCAGAAGCTCCGGCCCCCGCCGCTGCGGCCTTGGCGGTCCTGGGCGCCTTGGCCTCCGTCGCCTCAGCCTTGGAGGCCCGGGGGGCCTCAACCTCGGTGGCCTCGGCAACTAAGGGCACCTCGGCCCCATCTGACTCACAAGCCTTGGCCTCGCGGGGTGGAGGCGCTCCCACCCCCATCTGTGTCAGGGTCACCTCGGTAGCCCCTCCTTGTGCGACCAGCTCCTTTGGGTCAGCCCTCGCCAACGCCGTGCCATGTTGTATGGCAGCTTGCACCTCCGCCACCCAGTGGGCGGTGGAGCTAGGGCTCGCCTTGAGCACCTTAAGGGGCGCCAAGGTAGGCACCTCTGCAGGTCACTTCCGGCTAAAGACAAAATACTTATGGGGTCAGCATGAGACCGAAGAACGAATAGAAAATGCTACAACTCTACCGAAAATACGCTTACCTCGAGCGGAGTTGCAACCGCTTTGGCATGGTGACCCTCCTCTGCGAAGGCGGTGGCGGTGGCAGAGGCACGGCCTCTGTATCCGCCGATGCCGACCAGTCCTCAACGGACCTCGGTGCCCCCTCGGTCCTCTACGAGGGCAGTTGCGTCGCCCCCACCGCCACCTGCTCCACCGCTGTCATCGAGCCCACTGGGCTAACGGCGCGCTTTCCCAACGCCCGCGCCTTGGGCATGTCGGCCTCGGCCCCGGGGCGGGCGATCACCGGACCTGAGGTGTCTCCTCCTCCTAGGAGCATCGAGCCGCTCGCCGACGCCCCGGGCGCCATCTCCCCAACGTCAAGGAGATGGTCCAGGGGACCCTGCCCCCTCTCGCTCTTGTCATCTCCGTCCAAAGAGTCCTCCGACAATGAAGGCGACGGGGACGCCTCCACCGGGAGACCGTCCTACCTCTGCTGTCGATGGCGCTTCTCTAGTTCCTCGCGCATAAGGATCTTCCTCATGCGCTTTGCCACCTCAGCGTCCTTCCGCCTCTTCTACGCCTCGATGTGCGCCCGGTTGGCCGCCCGCCATCGTGCATCCTCAGGAATGGGCGGTGGGGAGTCTCGCACATCCCTCATCCCCTATAGGAACAACGAACACGGATAAGAGAACAAGAAACAGTGAGAAACAGGGAGGCCTCGGGGGCAGCCGCGGCGCATGACTTACCAGTGAGAGAAACCCCCACAACGGATGCATCATGAAGGGGGTCAGGCCACCGCTCCTTAGCTTTGCCTCCACCGTCTCCCTCACCCGGCGAAGAATTTCCTCGTCGGTGAGGGCGAAGGCAGACATCCGGATGCCTTCAATCGGCTCATCCGACCTCATCTCGAACAGGCGCCGCCGCTGAGCCATCAGCAATAGCACCCTCTGGTGGTGGAAGGTGGCCACGACCATAGCCGCAGTAAGGCCATGACCCCACAACCCCTCTAGGAGCGGCTGCAGCTTGGGCTGATCTTCCCTCGGGACGCCATACTTCCACTTCTCTAGATAGCTCTCCACGATCTGCCCGATGTAGAGGGGGAGTCCACCGTTGTTGTTGCGAAGGTAGAACCAACTGGTGTACCAGTGACGCTTGGTTGACGCGAGCTAGGCCAGGATGTAAAGGTGCTGACGGTCCTGGCGCACTTGGAGAGTGCAGCCGCCGGCCCTCACCGCCTTCCTCATGCTCAACGTACCCATCGGCTTGGTGGTATGCCCCGCCCGAAAGAGGTGGAGCCATAACTCCCAATGGGAGCAATCCCCAGATACCCCTCACAGACGGCGACGAAGATGGCCACCTGCGCGATGGAATTAGGGTTGAAGTTATGGAGCTCCATGCCGTAGTAGTGCAGGAGCACCCATATGAACCGGTCCACCGGAAGGCCGAGGCCACGCTCGTGAAAAGACACAAAGCTCATGACGTAGCCATCGTGAGGCCTTGGCTCTAGCTCGCTCGACGGAGCAATCCACTCTGGCCTATTAGAGTCAGTAACCGAACGGAGAAGACCGTCGTCGACGAGTGACTGGAGCGTCTCCACAGATACGTCGGACAGACCCTAAGGGTCCGCCTCGATGACAACAATGTTGCCGGCCATGAGTGCGGTGGAGAATTCGACTACGATGGTGAGTCTCTCTCTCCCTCTCTCCCTCTGCTGCACCCATCTTCCTTCTTCTTCCCGGTGCTCTCTGCTCTAGCGATGGCTCAAGGGCGGCAAAGGCTAATGCAGGCAAGGTAAAGAGGGGAGGGGCGAGGCTCGTTGCGTATTTATGCAGGAAGAAGGCGAAACGGACAGGCAACAAAATCGGGGAAGTTTCCCTCAGATCCGACATAGTTAATCCAGATCTGATTTTACCGCCCACGTGCCCACCTTTTCCTCATTAATCACGTGAACAGTTATGTTCCACCCGCTGACACAACGTCATGTCCAACAGCTGCAGCGACAGGCGCCGTTTTGCCTCCCCGAGAAAATCACCTCAAAAGGCATGCCTGCTGTTGTCGAACCGATGGGGGGAGGGAATATCCCCCACCCGATTCCTTTCAGACGAATGAACTAGGCACTGAGCCCGCTACGGTTTAGGGGTTCGAAGGCTAGGCCCCGAGGGTTTCGATAGCCGCCCCAGGGCAACAAAGTCAGGGACGACCACGGCGCGAGCCCATACGGGGCCGAGACCCAAGCAAGTGAAACGCTTGGGACACCCTAAGTTGTGTCCGAGATCAGCAAGGAGGTCTCCGAATGGGATCCCACCGTAGGGAGGCACCGAGCCACCGAGGCCCAGCGAACGGCCCCGGCACCCACTAGAGAAACCCTCTAGTACTCTTGGAGTGTGTCTCTGGACTGCTAGCCGACCCCTAGTGAACAGGGCATGGGCCTCCACTTGGACTTACCCGATAACAGCTCACCAGAAATGCCACCGCTCGTGCCCATCGAGGGTAGCCTGGTGAAAGGATCTAGGATGTCGCCTAGAGGGGGGTGAATAGGCGTTTCTGAAAAATCAACACCTTTAAAAGCGGAAACGATTAGTAATAGGAGTTTCCAAAATGGAAACTCCAAATCAAAGTAATACAACCCCTCACAAGTTAGCCACAAAGTATATAAAAGATACTAGATAAACCTAGGGAGCCAAACAGCGGCAACCAAAGAGTTGAATCAAAATGCACTAGTCAGTTAATGTCGGAAGTCCCGACGTTTGGGTCAGAACTTCCGACGTGTCGGAAGTCCCGACGATTGGGTCAGAACTTCCGACGTGTCAGAAGTCCCAACAGTTTGAGTCAGAACTTCCAACGCAAACTGTCAGCACTTCCGACCCCTGCGGGAAATGAACTACAAGTGCTAAAATGAACTTTGCGATGCCGATAACTTACAAACCCACTTCCTAGTGGTAAGGTAAGGTGTTGGGTCACTCTCTTGACGTCGATAAGCCACCAATCCGTAGATCGAGTCCCAAACCCTAAGAAATAGCTAGAGAGAGGGAGACAACCAAATACAAGTAATTTCGAGCAAATCACAACAACAAGCACGCGGGAGACAAGAATTTATCCCGAGGTTCGGTAGCCCCACAAAGGAGTTCCTACGTCCTCGTTGTTGAGGTGACCACTTAGGTCGGAGTCTCTTCCACCTCCTTGCCTCACTCAAGGATACCACAAAGGTCACTTGAGTTTCTTCACTAGAAAACAAGGGTAATACAAACTTCCCAAGGCTCTTCCACAAGATGGAAGCTCTTGGGCGACGCCTAGCCGGCTAGGGGAAAACCCCCAAGAGTAACAAATGCAAATCAAACCGGCTTGACGAAGAAATCAAGTGCTCAAGCTTGCTCCAAGTGTTTTTCTCACTCAATCCACTCTCCAATCACTCAAACCCTTTGGGAATCGAAGTTGGAAGTAAGGGAGTGAAGAGAGGGGAGCCTAGAATGCTTGGGGGCTGTTTGGCCGAGTGTTTGTCGCAATGAAATGAGTGGGCAACGGTTAGAAGTGAGGAGAGGGGTATTTATACCCCAAGTGAAAATCAAACCGTTCAGATCTACGTCGGAAGTTCCGACGCAGATCTCGGGACTTCCGACGTATGAAGAAAACACTGTTCACAACAGGTCAGAAGTCCGTGTGTGCAAGTCAGTGTCGGAACTTCTGACAAACGTCGGGACTTCCGACGGTCATCACTTCCGACGTACGTCGGGACTTCCGACGGTCATCACTTCCGACGTACGTCGGGACTTCCGACGGGCACAGTTAAACAAACAGCCAACACCGCTGAGGCCGGGACTTCTGACTGTCGGGACTTCCGACACACGTCGGGACTTCCGACTGTCGGGAGTTCCGACACACGTTGGGACTTCCGACGTCCACAGTCACCGCGCAGGCTGTGACTGAGAGTCAGCACTTCCGGCAAGAGTCATGACTTCCGACTGTCGGGAGTTCCGGCTTACGTCGGGACTTCCGACACCGACAGTCACAGAAAATTATTCTATGTGCTCGTGAAGTGCTAGAGTGTCTCATTATTGATTTAGTTATTATGCTTGAGCACTCTATCTTCCTCAGACCACCTAAACTTGCATCCCTCTTAATAGTACGGCATTCCTATTAACTCAAATTTAAAAGTATAAGGAAATTAAACCTTTTGAGTTGATCTCTTTGAACCGAAGCCGTGTTTTCCAATCTTCATCAAGTGAGGGTGCCAATCATGTTGATATTGATCTTTTCACTTGAGCATAGCCATCTTGAGCACGTGACTTGATTCCATTCATCAAATATGAATAACTCCAAATGCATCAAGTCACTTCCAACGCTTTGTCTAATATAGGTTTGATCCTCCACATCAATATGACTATCGCAGCTTGATTAGTACCTCAACTAAATGCAAGTACTTCCTTCTTCACCCTAGCTAGGTTCTTCGGCCGCCAAGCCGTCGCTTGCCCTTCACCCTTGCTTAGTACCTCAAAGCCTTTCCTTGCTATCTTCACCATCTCAAGCCATCAAGTCACATCTTGTGTTGAATCATCCATTCATTTGTATTGTTGTCTTTTTCTTTTCAATTTAGCAAGCTTCAAATATGAGACCATTCCATATGCAATCCCTCATGTCTCATTAATTAACTTTTATCGTGCTTGCTTTCACATAGATCATTGAAATCCCACAATAAATAAGCCTTCACATGAATTCCATTTGCATTGTTGTCTTATGCTTGAACTAGATTGTTTATACAACAATACATCATTTTTGGCTTTATACAATTTCATCAAGTATCTGTGAGATAATCAATTTCCTGTCTACACTTAGCAAACGGGTTAGTCCTTTAATCACGTTGTCATTCAATCATCCAAAACCCACTAAAGGGCTAGATGCACTTTCAATCTCCCCCTTTTTGGTGATTGATGACAACTTGATTAAAGCTTACAAAATGATATAAACATTTAAACTTTTGGGTTCAATGATTTATGAGAGGCTCCCCCTTAATATGTGCTTATGATTAGAATTCACAAACAGACCTCAAATGTCAATTGCACATATTAAAACAAATAGGAGACTCCCCCTAAATCATTGCATCCGTGGGGTGCATGTGTGTGTGACAAAGAGAAACTGTGATGCATATGACAAGATATATCATACAAGAATAAATATAAAGGCATCACATCAAATATTTTCATTCTAGCATGCATAGTCCTTATGAAAATAAATATGACACATGTAATTCACACATAGCACTCATTACAAATTTTCTCAGGTCCAGAAACCACTGATATATATAGATAAAGATCATGTCTCAAGAGATATATAGATAAAGCATAAGTAAGTCTCATCTCTCACATGATACAATCTATCTCAAATCCAAGATACATCAATGAAGCTCAAAAACAAGAAACGACAGCCTGCAGTACATATCTTCAGGTACAAAGATAAGCAAATGAGACTATCCTGAAGCTTTAAGCATATCTCTCCCATATCTCTCCCCCTTAAGCTTTCATCTCTCTCTCCTCCTTAAGATTTAATCATATCTCTCCCCCTTTGTCATCTATCGCCAAAAAGGGTCACACAAAGCATAAAGGGTGTTTAAGGTACAAACTTTGTACTAATCTCTCCCTCTTTGTATTAACCTCTCCCCCTTTGTCATCTTAAAGAGGTTGTACTTGACACTTGTTTGCAATTTAAAATAGATCAAGTACATGGGTTTACTAGCTCATGAACAAACTCATACACTAACCACTAGATTATATAACCATTCAAGCAACAGTGGTAGTCTATGAATCTAAAAAATTTTCATTTGTAATGCATGATCCTATAAGCATGTACTATATGCACTAACCGCATACTAGTAAGGGATGAAAAATGATCATGCACAATACAATGATACCTTTGCTATATTGGAGAGGAAGATAGTCATATAGATTTCAATTCATTTCTCCAATAGCACCATGAAGTCCAATTATAAGCTTGGTGAAGACCAATAGATACCAATTCTTTAAATTCCTATTCTTCACCCTTATGAATTGAGAATCACTAATGATCAAGTGCACTCTTCTTGTTGTGGTTGGCTTGCTTCTTCTTTGATCATTGCTTGCTTGAGAGAACTAAAAGATGCACCACTTGTAATACCACTTGAAATTTCATGACTTGTTCTCTTTTGGGTGTTGCTTGCTTTCTAGACCAATCTCTTGATTTTCTTCAACCAAGTACCTCAAATATTCCTTTAGATTACCACTTCGATTTTAGCCATCCAAGCCTAGGGTGAAGTGACCTCTCTCCAAAGAACCATCCTTGATGCTCACTTGAAATAACTTGAAAGAAAATCACTTGATCCACTTGAAGGATTTTGTTTGATTGATCCATATTGTTGGACTTAATTTGATGAATAACTTTGAATCCTTCTTTAAGTCATTTTCTTTCTACTTGTTTAAGTTCTTTTCTTTCTATCAAAAGATCTCCAATTATCACTAGAACTTAAACTTCATCTTCATCTTGATCTTGGTCTTGATCTCTAGCTTGAGTACCAAATGTGTACCAGATATACTCTTCAAACAAATTGTCTTGTACTCATCATTTGTCATGCTTCTATCTCAAACCAAAACCAAAATATAGGTACCTCAATCACTTATAGATATGATTCTAATTTGAGGACCTTTGAATCTAAGTGACTTTTGATCAATCCAATAATTGTCACTTTCCTGGCAGATTCTGTACTCTTCAAAGAATAAATCATATCTCCCAAAGTACATATCCAAAAACCACAAAATTTGGTGAAGATGTGACACACTAAGCCTTCTAGTAGCTGTAAAAATTTTAGCTTCTTTTGACTTCTATATTGCTACCAGATTTCATATTTTTCCACACTGCTACATGCTGAAAACTGCTGCACTATAGCTGACAAGATCTACTCCAAATCCGAAGTATCACTTATCCAAATCTTATGAAATTTGCACAGCAACTAATACCATAAGTGTAGAGCATGCAGACCAAATTTCAAGCCAATATAAATAGATTTGATTACTCAAACATGTCTATGATCACTGCTAGCTCAGATTTTCAATATTGGACAGATTTCAATAATTGAGCCATTTTTCTCCAAATTGAACCAAACTTGAAATCAACTTGTTTGAATACTCTCACAAGACATATGTCCATTCAAACCACTTACTAGAAGAAATCTTATGAACATATTCAATCAAACCAACTTCAAACTTGATTACTTAAGCATTTAATCCATTCAAACATCTCATAGCAAGCAACATATGCATATATATCCAATTCAATTAACTCATATGCACCCAAATAAACTTTGATCAACAAGAGATATACCTTGATAGCTTATGATCATCTTTGCAAGCTTCAACTCCACTTATTTGTATGCCTTCAAATATATCAATAAATTCCCACAACTTGAATATGACACTTGTATGTTGATAGCATATGGACTTCACTCAATTTTGACTTGGCATTGGGATAGAATTGCACTAGGCTTCAATACTTGACTCAACATAAGATGAACAATAATAATTCCATTGAATCAAGTCTCCAATGCCATGGTACCTACAAACGATCATCCACTTTTCGATGGTACCCAAACTAGTTTGGGTCCTTCCATGTTAGACGCAACATACTTAGGCATAGCCTTAGTATGAATAGCGGAATATTTTTGCAATACTAACCAATAGGGTACCATAACAAACCTTCCTAGGCATAATATTTGCATCAATTGAAATAGGCTTAGGATTCTCACTTAGGGGACATAAATTAGCCAAGAATTGATTTTCTCCTTTTTTTTGAATATTTGGCAAATTTATGATTTTCAAAACTTGAGAGAGATTTTAGTGGGACATAGGGATATTTGTAGACTTGAGAGAACCATGTCACATGTGATTAGGCAAATAATCAACCAAGGGTAGCAACAATCACAATATGACATGACTAGGTCACAAAGACCCAAAAACCACATGATTTTCAAAAAACCACACCACCTACACATGCTAGTTAGGGATTTTGTAAAACATCTATCCTATATCACACAAATGCACACACTAGCATATAAAGGGCCTTAGATGCACTTACAATGCACGTATGTAACTGCATACCTTTGCCTTGAGCCCACAATATCACCATTGAGATAATACATGGCATGACAACATCACGTTGACCTCACTTGTCAAATAATCATACCATATATGAAATCAATTTTCATCCAAAGGACTCCAAATAATGCTAGATAAATTTGTTAGTCCACAATATCATCACTGAGATAATACATGGCATTACAACATCATGTTGACCTCACTTGTCAAATAATCATACCATATATGAAACCAATTTTCATCTAAAGGACTACAAATAATGCTAGATAAATTTATTAGTCCACAATGGTGCAAAATAGAAACTGAGCTCCCCCTAAGTAAGTACCACAAGTAATTTGAATGACTTTCAACAAGCACTTTATTCTTTTAAGAATTTGGGAGTCAATTTTCTATTTTGACCAACACAAAGTAATTTGCCATATTTAAATTTCGTTGAGACATACTCACAACCCACTTAGGTTTGATAGATCACAAGCTTCTGAGCAAATTAAGGATATATGAAATCATATGGATCAAACCTCAATTGCATCCCAATTAGTGCTCTGGTTCCTGCCATACCGGACACGTCCGGTAGACATACCGGACACGTCCGGTAGGTGCAGGACAGAAACAATTGAAGCGCTGCTTGTGATTCTTCGTTTTAGCTCTAGTACTTCTTGTATGCCTGCATCTGAACAAATGCATTGCTCTACTAGAGAGCCATTAAAAGCATCACATGGCAAACATGATAATTATTAAATGAAACTAATTAGCCACTTCCAATTATTTCACAAATATGCTTATTTGTGAGCCATTGAGCACTAAACACAAAGTGGCTATCCTATAAGGTTTTTAGGTACTTGTTATTAATGGTAGAGATGAAGTAAATGATATGGTCATTGATTTATCTTCGGGTCAACCATATATGAGATTATGATAAGAATTGATTGATAGATTGAGTGAATATTGTCAAATTGTTTGCTCAACCACCCCGAAGCTTTCATCTCACCACCAAGTACCTACATTATCAACCTAAGCACATTTTGGTACCCAACTCTTGTTGGGTCCTTTTGGGTTAGTCAACAAGTGCTTAGGCACCCAAATGGCCTTAGTACTAGTTTGTGGTGAACACATCACCTTGCTAGTGCTAACTCCATTTGAGGTCTTCCTAAGCATATTATTATAAACAAATGTGTTCGGCTTAGGGACGTTACCTTTTGGGCAATCATAGCTTAGATGCCCCTTTCTTCCACAAGCATAGCATATGCGACCTTTGTTTGCTCTATGCTTGTTTTGCTTGTATGGACATCCATCAACCTTGTGGCCCATCTCATTGCATCCATAGCATCTTCTTGTTGCAACTTGGGCTTCCTTTCTTGACTCTTGATATATAGGGCATTTCTTGATAGGATGCCCCAATTTCTTGCTCATGAGACAAGCGCTTTGTCCATCACTCTTCACTTGCTTGGCCTCCTTGATTGAAACCTTTTGAGTGGCGGCTTCAACCTTGTCGGCCCAATTCTTATGTGGACACGTAGCCCACTCATGTCCATACAATCCACAACCATAGCACATCCTTTTTTCATATTTCTTGCTCTTGGTTGTGTTGGCTTTGCTTGAAATGTGATTCTTTTGTTGGGTTTTGGAGGAAGCAAGGTTTGAACCCTTCTCAAGCTTCTTCACCATGTTATCACGGTTATCTTGAGAAGGTTGTGCTTTCTCCTTACCCTTCAATCGAATCACATCTTTCTTTAATCTTTTTACCTCTTCTTTGAGCTCTATGTTTTCTATAAATTTTTGCTCAATCGAAGATTGGCTTGCTTGAGAAGCACACTCATTAGCACAAGAAATATTCAATTGAGATTGTGTACAAGTGAGTGTGTGAGTGGGAGGTTGAGATGATTTTACCGTTGTAATCACAACCTCATGAGCCACCTCAAGCATGATGCTTGATTCTACTAATTCTTCATGAGAGCACTTGAGATGAACATAGTTTGCTTGTAGCACATTATATTTGCTTGAGAGTTCATCTAATTTTGCCTTGAGCTCAAAGTTTTCCTTCTCTAGTTGTGAAACACTAGAAGAGGAGTTAGTAACTAAAGCATGCTCAATTGATAATTTTTCATACCTCTCATTTATGGCCTTTAGCTCTTGCAATTTGGAGATGAGAAACTTTTCTTGATTTTGAAGTGATTGCTCTTGTTTCTCATTCTCTTCCTCTAGCTCATCATTCTTCTCAACTAGCTTCATGAGAATGAGCTTGTCTTTGTTGCTTAGATGATCAAGAGTGTAGCTATCTTCAATTTCAACATCACTCTCTTCTTGATCATCTACTCGTGCTATCTCCTTGGCTTG
Organism: Miscanthus floridulus; assembly: GCF_019320115.1. Taxonomy (NCBI): domain Eukaryota; kingdom Viridiplantae; phylum Streptophyta; class Magnoliopsida; order Poales; family Poaceae; genus Miscanthus; species Miscanthus floridulus. The sequence continues at coordinate 16,111,540 of NC_089583.1, forward strand.
ATCTTTCTTGCTAGCCTTCTTCCTGCTTTTCTTGGCCATGAGACACAAGTGATGAGTATCATGAGATGAGGTTGACTCATCACTTGGCCGCCACCGGGCTTGAGCCTCATCATCACGGACTGTCTGCTGTCCGGTTGCCTCGGCTTGCACCTCTTGCTCCGGCTCGGCGCTCTTGAGGTCTTGTGAGGCTTCTTCGCTGCATGAAGACATAATGGACATATTTTCCATTGACTCGACCTCAAGTGCATCATCGCATTTGGATTTTCCATATAACTCAACGAGTTTGGTCCAAATGAGATGAGCACTCTCCGGAGGTTGTTGTCCATTGAATATTGCCTCATCTTGAACCTCTGCACTCAATGTACTCAAAATGATATTAATAGCATGAGCATTGAGTTGCACGCATATCTCTTCCTCTTTTGATAAATTCTTATAGTTGCTCCAATCAACTATAGGAAGAGGTATGCTTGCAAACACAATATGCTCAACAAGAGGACTAATATCTCTAAAAGCATTGAGTACATGAATTGACCAAGGTAGAAAGTTTGAACCATCATTTTGGAGAAGCATTGGCTCCAACTCGATAGGCGTCGACATCCTTTTCTCACGGCGGTGAAGCTTTAGGTGAGAACCTCGCTCTGATACCAATTGAAAGGATCTAGGATGTCGCCTAGAGGGGGGTGAATAGGCGTTTCTGAAAAATCAACACCTTTAAAAGCGGAAACGATTAGTAATAGGAGTTTCCAAAATGGAAACTCCAAATCAAAGTAATACAACCCCTCACAAGTTAGCCACAAAGTATATAAAAGATACTAGATAAACCTAGGGAGCCAAACAGCGGCAACCAAAGAGTTGAATCAAAATGCACTAGTCAGTTAATGTCGGAAGTCCCGACGTTTGGGTCAGAACTTCCGACGTGTCGGAAGTCCCGACGATTGGGTCAGAACTTCCGACGTGTCAGAAGTCCCAACAGTTTGAGTCAGAACTTCCAACGCAAACTGTCAGCACTTCCGACCCCTGCGGGAAATGAACTACAAGTGCTAAAATGAACTTTGCGATGCCGATAACTTACAAACCCACTTCCTAGTGGTAAGGTAAGGTGTTGGGTCACTCTCTTGACGTCGATAAGCCACCAATCCGTAGATCGAGTCCCAAACCCTAAGAAATAGCTAGAGAGAGGGAGACAACCAAATACAAGTAATTTCGAGCAAATCACAACAACAAGCACGCGGGAGACAAGAATTTATCCCGAGGTTCGGTAGCCCCACAAAGGAGTTCCTACGTCCTCGTTGTTGAGGTGACCACTTAGGTCGGAGTCTCTTCCACCTCCTTGCCTCACTCAAGGATACCACAAAGGTCACTTGAGTTTCTTCACTAGAAAACAAGGGTAATACAAACTTCCCAAGGCTCTTCCACAAGATGGAAGCTCTTGGGCGACGCCTAGCCGGCTAGGGGAAAACCCCCAAGAGTAACAAATGCAAATCAAACCGGCTTGACGAAGAAATCAAGTGCTCAAGCTTGCTCCAAGTGTTTTTCTCACTCAATCCACTCTCCAATCACTCAAACCCTTTGGGAATCGAAGTTGGAAGTAAGGGAGTGAAGAGAGGGGAGCCTAGAATGCTTGGGGGCTGTTTGGCCGAGTGTTTGTCGCAATGAAATGAGTGGGCAACGGTTAGAAGTGAGGAGAGGGGTATTTATACCCCAAGTGAAAATCAAACCGTTCAGATCTACGTCGGAAGTTCCGACGCAGATCTCGGGACTTCCGACGTATGAAGAAAACACTGTTCACAACAGGTCAGAAGTCCGTGTGTGCAAGTCAGTGTCGGAACTTCTGACAAACGTCGGGACTTCCGACGGTCATCACTTCCGACGTACGTCGGGACTTCCGACGGTCATCACTTCCGACGTACGTCGGGACTTCCGACGGGCACAGTTAAACAAACAGCCAACACCGCTGAGGCCGGGACTTCTGACTGTCGGGACTTCCGACACACGTCGGGACTTCCGACTGTCGGGAGTTCCGACACACGTTGGGACTTCCGACGTCCACAGTCACCGCGCAGGCTGTGACTGAGAGTCAGCACTTCCGGCAAGAGTCATGACTTCCGACTGTCGGGAGTTCCGGCTTACGTCGGGACTTCCGACACCGACAGTCACAGAAAATTATTCTATGTGCTCGTGAAGTGCTAGAGTGTCTCATTATTGATTTAGTTATTATGCTTGAGCACTCTATCTTCCTCAGACCACCTAAACTTGCATCCCTCTTAATAGTACGGCATTCCTATTAACTCAAATTTAAAAGTATAAGGAAATTAAACCTTTTGAGTTGATCTCTTTGAACCGAAGCCGTGTTTTCCAATCTTCATCAAGTGAGGGTGCCAATCATGTTGATATTGATCTTTTCACTTGAGCATAGCCATCTTGAGCACGTGACTTGATTCCATTCATCAAATATGAATAACTCCAAATGCATCAAGTCACTTCCAACGCTTTGTCTAATATAGGTTTGATCCTCCACATCAATATGACTATCGCAGCTTGATTAGTACCTCAACTAAATGCAAGTACTTCCTTCTTCACCCTAGCTAGGTTCTTCGGCCGCCAAGCCGTCGCTTGCCCTTCACCCTTGCTTAGTACCTCAAAGCCTTTCCTTGCTATCTTCACCATCTCAAGCCATCAAGTCACATCTTGTGTTGAATCATCCATTCATTTGTATTGTTGTCTTTTTCTTTTCAATTTAGCAAGCTTCAAATATGAGACCATTCCATATGCAATCCCTCATGTCTCATTAATTAACTTTTATCGTGCTTGCTTTCACATAGATCATTGAAATCCCACAATAAATAAGCCTTCACATGAATTCCATTTGCATTGTTGTCTTATGCTTGAACTAGATTGTTTATACAACAATACATCATTTTTGGCTTTATACAATTTCATCAAGTATCTGTGAGATAATCAATTTCCTGTCTACACTTAGCAAACGGGTTAGTCCTTTAATCACGTTGTCATTCAATCATCCAAAACCCACTAAAGGGCTAGATGCACTTTCACCTGGCATATTCCACCCCTCCTTCCAAACGAAAAGGAAGCGTGAGGGTCGTACAAAAAGCCAGGGGAACCCCTGACGACCCTCTCGCTCTGTGCAGAGGCTAAGAGGCTCTCCCTACAACCTTGCCGAGACCCAGCGACCTAGGCTCGCACTCGAGGGGTCTCAGCAAACAAACCCCTCCTTCCGAACGAAAAGGTTGCGCGAGGGTCGTACAAAAAGCCAGGAGAACTCCTGACGGCCCTCTTGCTCTGTGCAGAGGCTAAGGAACTCTTCCTGCAAATATGCCAAGACCCCACGACCTAGGCTCGCACCCGAGGGGGGCTCGGCAAACAAACCCTCATGCACGAGGGGCGCACAAAAAAAGCTAGGGGAACTCCTGATCGCCCTCTCGCTCCATGCAGAGGCTCGGGGGCTCTTCCTGCAACCTTGCCAAGACCTAGCGACCCAGGCTCGCACTCGAGGGGGCTCGGTAAACAAACCCCTCCTTCCGAACGAAAAGGTTGCATGAGGGTCGTACAAAAAGCCAGGAGAACTCCTGATCGCCCTCTCACTCCATGCAGAGGCTCGGGGGCTCTTCCTGCAACCTTGCCGAGACCCAGCGACCCAGGCTCGCACTCGAGGGGGCTCGGCAAACAACCCCTCTGTCCGAATGAAAAGGACACGCGAGGTGGCACGAAAGCCAGGGGAACCCCCGACCGCCCTTTCACTCCGTGCGGAGGCTCGGGGGCTCTTCCTGCACCCAGGACGAAGACAAGCAACCTAAGCTCGCACTTGAAGACCCAAAAACACGATAAAGGGCATCAAGCCCGTTACGGTCCAGGGGTTCGAATGCTGGGCCCCTAAGGGTTTCGACAGCCACCCCAGGACAGCAGAGTTAGGGACAACTATGGATGAGCTCGCGCATGGCCAAGGCCCGAGCAAATAATCGTTTGGGACGCCCTAAGTCATGTCCAAGACCGGTAGGAAGATCTCCGAATGGGATCCCACCGTAGGGAGGCATCGAGCCACTGGGGCCTAGTGAACGGCCTTGGCACCCACTAGAGAAAACCCTCTGATACTCTTGGAGTGCGTCTCTAGACCGCTAGCCGACCCCTAGCGAATGGGGCATGAGCCTCCACTCGGACTTACTCGATAACAGCTCACCGGGGGTGTCACTGCTCGCGCCCACTGAGGGTAGCATGGCACCCTCTACCCCTCCTTCTGAACGAAAAGGATACGTGAGGGCCACACAAAAAGCCAGGGGAACCTCTGACGGCCCTCCCGCTCCTTGTAGAGGCTAGGGGGCTCTCCCTACAATCTCGCCAAGGCTCAGCGACCCGAACTCGCACTCATGAGCCCAACAAATGCAATAAAACCCCTCTCACAACGCAAAAAAAGCCACTAGAGGAATAAATCCACTCCTTCAGGGCCTCGGGGGCTACACCCGGCGAATGCGCTCGCACGCACCCACCGAGGCCTCGAGCACGAAACACCATCCCGCCAAGAGCTGCTACGAGCCAAGTCTCGACAAAACCTCAAAGAGAGCGCTCACACTCTCCCTGAGGCTCGGGGGCTACTATCGGGTGCCACAAGAAGGGGTTCCCTAAGCAACAATCAAAAAAATCGCTTAGACCCCGTCAAAGTCAAAGCTAAGGGACAACTATTGGCCAAACCCCGGCCATGTGTGAAGCCACTTACTCTATGCCTCGCTAGAGGCCTCGCACGGAAGGCCTCAGCCGGCCTACCGAATCTCCACCTCGCTAGAGGCCTCGCGAGAAAGGCCTCGGCCGAGGAACCAATTCTCCATCTCGCCCGAGGCCCCACGCGTACAGCCTCGGACGAGACATCGATTCTCCGCCTCACTCAAGGCCAGCTCAGCAAAACAACCCCGCCGCTTCCGCCTCGACCAACTTCCCGGACAAGACATCATGTCCGACTGGCGCGTTCGACTGTTCCCGCGATATCAGCCGAACGGTGGCTCGACACAGCAGCATGGCCGACTAGACGCCAGTCACATCGAAGCCATGCCGCCCGAGACAGGACTGGACAGGGGTTACCAACCACTATGCTTGGTACTGTTCCCATGACCGGCGCCTGCACTGCACTGTGCTACCTAACCCCTGCTCCAGAAACAACGCGACGTGCGGAGTCAAGTCCAGGTTACTATAGCCTCGGAATCAGTGCATAGAACCAACTGCTCCCTCCGTGCCTCGGCAGTTTACTTCGGGGTCTCGGCAACCTTGGGATGCGCGCCTGCCGAGCCCCCTACAACGGCTCGGCCTCAGCACCAGCTAGGCCTTGGCTCCTCACGCAGTCAACGCACAGCAACCAGCACGTCGCTCGCCAGGCCCTATGTCCAGCAATCACTGGAGCTCCCACGTCGCAAAGATCGGATGTGATCGGCACGTTGCTCCAGCACTTCAAGGGCAGGACCACTCCATCAACCATACCACCATAGTAATAGGCTACAGGGCTCGGACATGCCACCTCTGTTCGCACGACGCCGCATAGCTAAACACATGTATCACCCTTGTCCCCCCTTCAACTATAAAAGGAAGGGATTTGGGCTGTTTCTAGAGAGGACAAGAGAAGTCGATAGGTTCACGAGGTAGACGAACACACACTCGACGTTTCGTAACACGTGCACTTCTCCGCCGCCTGAGATCAACATCTCAAGCAATCCACGCTGCTTCACGCAGAGACCTAGGACTAGCTCTATCTCTCGCCCTGCTTGTAACGCCCTACTACAAGCATTTCGGTGCAAGGAATATAAGATCGATCTCTCAGACTGGACGTAGGGCACCCATTGCCCGAATCAGTATAAACCTTGTGTCTCTTTGCATCACCATTCGGAATTAGAGGCACGCAGCATATTTTTACTAGTTGATTAAGGGCCCGCCGGTCCAAAACACCGACAGTATGCAAATAGCTAGCTCGCATGCGCTTGTTGGGGACGCCCTTATCTTTCTAAAAGCTTTGCAATATATACGCCCAGCAGGCTAGTAGTCTATTTGACAAATCAGATTGAATTCAGACATTGTATTGAGCGTGTTTAGTTTGGTGAATTTGAAAATTTGGGCTACTGTAGCATGTTCGTTTTTATTTGACAATTAGTGTTCAATCATGGATTAATTAGGCTCAAAACGTTCGTCTCGTAATTTCCAACCAAGCTGTGCAATTAGTTTTTTTTTCATCTACATTTAATGCTCCATGCACGTATCGTAAGATTCGATGTGATGGGTACTGTAGCACTTTTTAGGAATTTGGGGTTGGAACTAAACACGCGGTGAATGGCGTTCCTTTTCTTCCACGTGGTTGGGATCTCTTCTCAATGAAATATCTCAGGAGTCAGGAGAGGTCTTCCCCATATGGGTTGAGTTTTTCTTAATAAAAACAGAAAAACTCTAGTTTCTAAATATTTTAGTAAAGAGCATCTCCTAGAATTTTTTTTTAAAAGGTACTCGCCAAATCATTTATTATTCCAACTGGCCAAAATGAGTAAAGACCACTTTTGTGTTTATCTAACTATTACTGATAAAATAACCTTTCTAAGAGTGTGTTTGGATCAAGGGCTAATTACCAAGTAGCTAAGAATTAGCTTAAAATTGGTTCAAGTGCATTCAAATAGGAGGAACAATAGGTGGGCTATTTTTTTAGAGAAATCTACAACTAATTGCCTCCTAGTCCCTACGTGGACAAGCCCACAACCCCTCTCCAGCCAGTTGGGTATGGCCAGCTAGCGGCAAACGAAAACCACGAAACACCACGGAGACAGTGAAAAATTATGAAAAATCATCTGACATGAAGAACCGAACGATTCGAATATACGGGGACTCATACGAGGGATTTACCAAGGTCCAGTTTAGATGGCAAAAATTTTGGCAAAACAATACTGTAGCATTTTCGTTGTTATTTGTCAATTAGTGTCCAATCATAGTCTAATTAGGCTTAAAAGATTCGTCTCGTGGATTTCGTCTAAACTATGTAATTAATTTTATTTTTTATTTACATTTAATGCTTCATGCATGCGTCAAAGATTCGATGTGACGGAGAATCTTAAAAAATTTGGCGTTTTAGAGGGGAACTAAACAGGCCCCAAGCGTAGATATTTCGGAATTTCAGATGACAAACTGTTTGAGGCCTGATTTTCCATGTTTTACTAACAAAAACGTGTTTAGAAGTTGAATTAAGTGGGTGTTCAGAGTCAGATCAACAATGCTAGTAGAAAACTGCAACATCCAATCGGGTCTTAAATTACTGTTTTTGACTAAAAATCAAGCATTGTTTTGGGAACAACAAGAAATATTAATAAACGTATTTTTTAAAATTATATATAGGAACTAGACGATGGTCCTGTTCACTTATGCTGAAATTTAATTTAAATGCAGCGAACAGGGCAGACGACATGAGCGGGTCAACGGTAGAACCGCTTTACGCAGAGACCAGTACCAGACCAGAGACCACCAGTCCACCAGCATCAACTACTACTCGGCTTCGCGGCGGTACAGATCCGGCCGACACTTCGTCGTCAACCTCTCGCCATTTCCACTTCCTTCTCCGCCGACCTTTGCTCGAGGCAAACGACCACTTCTCGCTCGCGCCTCTCTCGGATCTGCTCTCGCCATGGTACCGCCCTCTTTTCCGGCCTCTGAATCCAGCCCCCCCCCCCCCCCCCCCCCCCCCCCCCCCCCCCCCCCCCCCCCTCCTCTGCTCCCTCCTGCGTCCTGCATTTGCTTCCGTGCTGCAACTGCAAGTGCAAGCCTACAACCTGACGCAGCAGTGCGCTAGCGCCAGGTGCCGCGCTGCCGGCCGCAGCGCCGCGCCCATGGGCCAGGTGCAGCCGGGCGAGTCAGCAGGCCAGGAAACCGTCCGGGAGGGTCGAGAAAATTGCTATTTCGTCATTATCAAATATGGGCTTCGCTTTTTTTTTCATCTTGCAAATAGGATTCGTCCGTTTACCATTTTCAAATACGACGCACCACCAGAATCCAGAATGCCCTGTACCAATATATGTACCATATTTTAATTTTGAATTTTTTTTTTTGTTATTTCCTTTCCCCTTTTACCAGGAAAGCCCTTTTGTGAACGACTGGCTCCGGAGGATGCCATGGGTGACATTGTGATGGGATTCACACTACTGCTTCTCCGCCCAGACCGAATGCCCTCCTCAGTCTGCTCCACTCCACTTCCTCTCGGTCTCCTTCCTTTTCTTCTCAACAAGCAAATCACCAGCGCGCTAAGGCCAAGTATTACCACAATCGCAGCACCTCCAAGGACCCCGGCCAATACAAACTTCCATTTGCCCCCTCTCTTGCTCGTTAACGGCATCGGCCGCACCTGTGGTGGCCGTGGCTCCGGCAATGGCGATGATGACATGGGGTCCAACGCTAGCCTCACCCCGTTCCTCGTGTAGAACGCCTCACAATCCCCACGGCTGCGCTGGCTTGCTGCACCAGACAAGCAGTTCATTCTGAAATCCGCTACACCATCGGTCCCATTCTGAAACCCAGCTCCGGTGAGGTTGTTGGCGGAGAGATCGAGAACGCGGAGACCAGGGATTGAGAAGAGCGACGGCGGGATAGAGCCCGAGAGGTTGTTACCGGAGAGAACAAGGGTGGTCAGGTTCCCAGACATCCCGAGATCGGTCGGGAGCTCGCCATTGACGCGTGCGGAGCGGAGGTCAATGACGGCGAGCGACGGCGGCAGGCCGCGGCCGAACCAGGACGGGATCTGGCCGGGGAGCGGGAACCCCGAGGCGTTGAACGCCTTGAGCGCGGTGAGCCGCCGGAGCTAGTCTCCTCACGGGAACGGGAGAGCACGAGTCCGGCAGACGGCACGCCACCTGCTCGCCCTGCCGCTCACGCCACGCGCGGCGCGGCCGCAGGTCGCCGGCGTGCCGTGCCCCGCTGGCCCGCTGACCAATGTGGAACAATTAATTGATCGCTGCTATCGATTGCCCTGCGTGCGGCTTGATTTCCTCTAGACTGTGGTAGTTTCATTTCCTCTTAAGTTTTAGGCCGAGGGTAAACAAAGATTTCCTGTTCCCTGCAAACAAGTACTGTACTCCTTACCATTTTTCGAAGGAATACTGTACTCCTTACCATTGAAACTTCAAACGGACAGATAGCTTCCATTTACCGTATTTGTGAGCATGTAAGCTGTAAATAAAGCCCAACCTAACCCACGACTCTGCTTATTGCTTCACGCTGCATTTGCCTCCCAACATGATGGTTATGACTTATGACTTTAATTACAGGATAGGGAAGCCAAGAAAGAAGCGTTCAGGAAGTATCAGCCTGTTCGGGAGGCCGTATCGTATCGTGGATTATTTACTGCTGGCTGATTTGGTGTGAGAGAAAAACACTGTTCCCGGCTGGAAATTTACGATCGTTTACGAGCAAGCGAACCGCACATTTTGAATCCAGTGGCGTGCTCGATACCCTCACGAAAGGTTTGTGTTCCATCCACTGTGTGCCGCTGTAAATCACTAGAGCTATGTAACTCGCTAGTTATATCTTCATCTCGCTGTGCAGTTCTTGTTGCGTTGTATGAGGAGAACGATAAGCCTTCATCTGCGGTCGAGTAAGTTGACTCATGTATATCTACTAGTGACTGAGATTTCCTTTTGCTTTTTTCGTTCACGAAATGGCAATCTTGGTTCAGTGATCCTAAGCATTTTTCCTGTACCTTCTAACATGCTTGTATACCCTTAGATTTGTTCAGCAGAAGCTGGGTGGGCCATCAATTTCTGACTATGAAAAGCTCAAGGCAGAGAAGTTGGATTTGCAATTGAAGTATGATAAGCTTTTAGAAACCCACAAGGAAACATGCAGACAGGTATACAATGTTACTGTGTTGGCAATGTACACTACTCTGTCTGTTTACATGGCATACTTAATGTTCAGTAGCATTTGGTGTTACAACTTTCACCAAACTTTTGTATGGGGATATAGATCTCCACGGAAATGTCATGTATGATTAATAAGAAGTGTTAATTGTTAGTCTTAAAGCTTACTGCTTATTTGAAGTAATTCTACTTATTTGATGTTAAAACTCTTGCACTCCAATAATGTACTCATTGCAATAATTTTGTCTTTAACTTAAGTGCTGGTAATGTTCTGAATTCCACTAGCCTGCATAATGTTCAGCTGTCCCAACTGGATATGTTTGGATGTAGAAATACCAGTATACATTAAAAAAAACTCTCATTTTCATCACACTATGATCTGGCAAAAATATTCTGTCCCGTAAGGTACATGTTTCTCTCAAGTCGTCATTCTTGTGTCTTGGTTTTATGCATAAAAAAGTTTAGTTAGACTGAAAGGTAGGTAGAATGTGTGGCATGGAGTTGATATAATAAGCTAGATTGTATTTCTGAACCAGTTTATCCTGTGGATTTCTAGGTTCTAGTTAACTTGCTTGTGTTGTTTCCCCATATGACAGTTAGCATTTTAGACTCGCAAAGTCCTATGCTTTTAGGGAAACAAAGAGATTGTATGTTCTGAGCACAAGATGGCATTCATCTGGAGTTCTGGGCTGCATTTCAGTTATGATTTCACAATTTTGTTGTGAATCCCAAGCAAATTTTGCATATGATTTCAACATAAATGAAACTGGCATTGACCAGTTGTCTCTCATTTTGCAGCTGGAAGAACTTAAGAATATGAAGTACGGTGCACCTTGGAACTGAAACAACGTGTGTTGACATTGTAAATGTGTCATGAAGCATGTACTTTTACACCTCTGTCTGAATTATTGCTAAGCTCTTACTGACTTCATGTATCCGATTTTAGCCATATGGATCCCTTTTGGATATAAAGGCACCCAACTCACTCCTGGTCCCGGATATTTGATATCAACAATGCAGGATGAAGGATGTGACAACTATCATAGTTGAACCATGAGCAATTGTTTAGCCAGTAAAGAGTGTGGTCTATTGACTTAGACTTGGCATGCCTTGTAAATCAGATTTGAGGCGATTTCAGTGGAAGAGATATGGCGTGCAACGATACGTGTCAAGATTGCTGGGAAATTTCGAATAAAAACATGCTCAAAGAAATATTATTTTGTGAGTAATGCTAAAGAGAGATAATTTTTTTTAGGGGAACTAAAGGGAGATAATAATTGGATTAACTGATCGGTGGGTAATTATTTGAAATCTTCCTCGGTACGGAGCTCGGTAAATGTTATTTTGCAGTTCGGCCCCTCAGTCAGTCAGTCGTTGTATTCCTAGGCCTCCCGCCCGCAATGCCGTCCCCTTCCGCCTCCGCCATCGCCACCCGCTTCGCGGCCCACTGGATAGCTGACGCCCTCGCCGGCGACAAGTCCCTCGAGTTCTCCGTGCTCAAGGGTGAGGCTCCAAACCCTAACCTCCTCCGCCGTTCGCCTGGGCGCTTTCGGTCTCTCACCTGGTCTGCTTTATTGGCTCGTTGGCGGTCTGCAGCGTTGGTGGGCTCCTCGTCGGAGCCCTTCGCGGGCGCCTCGGAGGCCACGCGCGAGCGGGTCGCGCTCCGGTGTCTGCAGGAGGTGTCTTCCGTGATAGCCGCTGGGGCTGAGGCTGCGGCGACGGCGAGGGTGCTTAGGGTTGATGGCGGCGCTCGGTCGTGCGAGGATGTGCTGTTTCGGCTTATCAGAGAGGTGCGTGGTTCATATGCTGGGGTGCGCACTCTCGCGATCCACATTCACCTTCCAATTTTTGTCAGATAGCGCAGAAGTTTTGTTGAGTGCTTGCATTTGTTTCTGTTCATGTTTGGAAGCATTTCATCCAGGGAATACTGGCAGTGGGTAGTTATTTGTAGCCTCCCTGTTCCTAATTTGGCGTCGCTGCTTTGTTACTTTTGATTGGCCGTTGGTAGAACTGTAATGGTGGATCCGTTGGGATGGAGCATGGAATATGTCCTGGAAGTAGATTGTAGGCATTGGAGTATTGGGATTGGTATAAATCTGGACAGAAATACAGGATGTCTCGTTGCAAATGTATCTTGCTACAATGTCATTGTCACAACTTGTTGAAAGGAAAAAACAATGTAAACATATTGGGGTTCAATTTTTAGGAATCCCTTCCCATGGTAGCAAGCGGTAGAGTCTTACCGCCTGTGACCGGAAGGTCCCGGGTTCGAGTCGTGGTCTCCTCGCATTGCACAGGTGAGGGTAAGGCTTGCCACTGACACCCTTCCCTGGACCCCGCACAGAGCGGGAGCTCTCTGCACTGGGTACGCCATTCCCATGGTAGCAACATGGATTTGTATTCTGGTGACATGCTCCGAGATATTCCCCAACATTGGCAAAATCCCATAGCTACTTCCTCTTGTTATGCCAATTATGTGTTGCCTTGTCACCAATTATCCTAGAACTGTTATGGCTGTCGTGACATTTCTGTGACTGCTCTGCTCCGTATATGATTGTGAAGTTCTAAGAGATTACTGCATCTCCTTAAGATGGGTGTTTTCCCTAATCTTTTTATTTTTGCAGAAATTCAGTGTTGCCATCAAGCATGGACATTTAGTGTAGAAAATTTCCAATTATGTGCAGAGCCAGCCTATTGGTGCTTCTTTTTCATTAAGTGTGACTTTGAATTTTTCACATTTTGAAAAAGTCATATGATTTTAGTTGTTTTTTTAAGAAGACATGTAGCATTTGATTATTATGAAGCACTTCTCAGTTTCTAGTGTATTTGAGATTTTTGATACATAGTAAAATTTGCAGGTTGGAAGTTCTGGAAAATTGAAGAAGGATTTGCTTCCACCTTTCAGTCAAGACATCCAGGAAACTATATGTACCAAGAAACTTACATTACCAGAAACTTCTTTTCATCTAAAAGGAGTTTAACTGAAAACAAGTTTCTGGTAATGTAAGTTTCTGGTAGAATAATGGAAAAATGAACTTCTAATTTTCTCTTCAGCTAAAAGGAGTTGGCCCATGGATCACATTTATGACCCCACCACAATGGCACTGAACAATGTGACAATGATCAGTCCCTGCACAGCAGCCACGAATGTGTAAATATAGAGAAGCCTGTGTTCCCTACAGACAATGCTGAGGTTCAGCAAGCAAATAAGCCCTTGTTTAGTTCCCAACCCAAAACTTTACATCATGTCACATTGAATGTTTGGACACATGCATGGAGTATTAAATATAGACTAAAAAATAACTAATTGCACAGTTTGCGACTAATTTGCGAGACAAATCTTTTAAGCCTAATTAGTTTATAATTTGACAATAAAGTGCTACAGTACGCACGTGTGCTAATGACGTATTAATTAGGCTTAATAAATTCGTCTCGTGGTTTACTGACGGATTCTGTAATTTATTTTTTTATTAGTATCTGAACACCCTATGCGGACACTTCCATATAACATTCTATGGGACACCCCAAAACTTTACATGCTGGATCTAAACAAGGCCTTAGTTGATGGAAGTGAAACAGGAAATCCCCAAAAGGATCCATCTGCACCAACTCCCATTTAATACTATTTCAAGAACTGAGCACATGTGTATTGCAGTTCCAATCCCTTTGCACCAACTGGAAGACGTAGAAAACTCTGTTGGACGGAAGAAGCAGCAGCTTATTTGAGGGTAATCGTTTTTTTGATGTAAATTTTATTGTTGAAACACCATCTTCGGCGCTGGCTGTTCTGAGGCCAGGTTTGTAGTATGTAATTATGTGTTGCTTAGCCGTGTGTATTTATACTTTTCACTGTGATGATCCAGGAGGCGATGGCAAAATTCACTCCACAAAATGATGCGCCAATTCTATGGATTCAGATACTAGAATATGGCAGTGATGTGTTTCACAGGACACGGCGGCCATCTGATTTGAGGGTCAAGTGGAGGAACACGAAGAACAAGTGGACGAGCTATTGTTGCTGACAATCTTACATATCATGTAGCCATTGTGTCATATTAGACTGCTAACCATATCTTCGTCTCTTTGAGTCCATCTGCAAATCTGATGCCGTCCACATGGAACACTGATGTGGTACTAGTACATAGTGAATGCTAATTCACTGGAAGTAGGAATGGAGGGTTTCTTCTAAGTTCTTACTAGGATGTGTATGCTTGGTAAGAGCGATATATGTAGCATGAATAATCTGTTTGTCTGAAATCAGCCGATTATTATTAAAGTAAAAAGGATAGAAATTCTTCATCCTTGGCTGAAGAGCTCATTGTGTACACTGGGAATAGGAAATATTATGTACACACTGCTTCTCTGCCTTCTGCATAGAATCCTATTTTCATTTTTTTTCCTGTTATACTTGATATATGTGCATTATTCACTTGTGATTGAGCCCTTGTATTTTTCTTTAAAGAAATTAGAAAAGTTTTGCTATGCCTATGGTAATATCTGCACTGTTGAATCTAAGAGAAAATTAGCATGAATTTGCTAATTGCGAAGTGTTGGAGGCCTCAGCTGGATGGCAAAAAATGGTTGGGCCCAAATTTGGATGCGTCCCAAACCTTTACTGCATAATATGTCAGCTTACCATCCCAGCAAAATCATTTTTAAGACTGCAGAGGTCCGTTTAGACGGTTTAAAATAGCTTAGGTTAGGATGATACTTAAGTTTTGTAAGTTTATCCATGACACTGAAGGTTACAAAAAAATCCCCATTAATATTAGGGAGATTTTGCTCAGAGACACTGCACAAACGTACAATTTGCTGTTTAACACCGCCAACTCGAAAATTGGCCCAGTACCATTATGAAATTGAGATTCTTTGCTGTAACACATTGCGGCCATTATTTTATTCATTTCTTGTATTCGCGGAGAGAGAAGGTGGGAGAAATAACAATTTTGCCCTCATCTTCAACCTCCGGCTGTTACCGTTCGCACCCTTTCTTCTCCGGCGAGGTCTTCCATGACCGGCAATTTCGTTCTTCGTTTTCCAAAATGACATTTTTGCCCTTCTTCAACCTATAGATGTTCACTGTGGTCGTCTTCCACCTTCAGATGGGCGGCCATGGATGGCCACTTGCACAGGGGGCGGGGCACGCTCTGGCCATGGATGGGGGATAGGGGCGGCTGGGCTCACCGACCGGCGGTAGGAGCCCACGGCGACGACACTAGGCCACAGGGAGGCGTCACTCATCTCCGATCCATGAAGGGGCGGCTCCGGCGGTCACTTCGCGCGCATCGAGTGGTTCGAGACGCCCGACGTGGTGCGTGCGGGCGGCCTGCCGATGCAGTACCTGTGGGAGGGCGGCGGGCCGGAGTACCTCGCCGACGTGGGCCGCATCCTCGCCGAGCCGCGGTTCGCAGCCGCAGCAGGGCGGGGGCTGTCGCTGCTCGTGTTCGAGGACGCTTGGCCCATGGACGAGTCGGCGTGGGCCGTGCTTGCGTCGTCCCCGACCCCGCTCGGCGACGGGAGGAAGCTCCTGCTCATGTGCCGCGACGCCGACCTCGCCTGGCTCTGCATGGCGGACCCCGCGGGGGCGGTTCCGAGTCGCGGCTGGCAACAGAATCGCGGCGGCTGTGGCGGCTAGGGCGTGCAGCTTGAGCGAAGCAGGTACTGGCGGCGGCACAGAGGGCCAGAGCCCGGGGCCAAGGTGGTCGCCGGTGGCGGCGCTATAGGGAGCGCCTCGGGGCATTGCTCCCATGCGGCGCTGGGCAAGGGGCTGAGGTGGCGTGGCTGCTGTTCTCATGCGCAGAAACAGCGCGGCTGCCAGGCTGGGAAAACGAAGAACGAAATTGTCGGTCATGGAAGACCTTGCCGGAGAAGAAAGGGTGCGAACGGTAACAGCCGGAGGTTGAAGACGAGGGCAAAAATGTTATTTCTCCCACCTTCTCTCTCCACAATTACGAGAAATGAATTAAATAATGGCCGCAGTGTGTTACAGCAAAGAATCTCAATTTCATAATGGTACTGGGCCAATTTTCGAGTTGGCGGTGTTCAACAGCAAATTGCACGTTTGTGCAGTGTCTCTGAGCAAAATTTCCCTTAATATTAATTGGACTAAGATGACACTAAAAAAACTTTAACCGGTTTCTGTGTTTGCCAAACTAATCCTGAATCGGTTACCATAGCTAAGAGCATTTCCAAAAGTATCCTATTTTTTTCCTTCTAAAACCATATTGTTTTGCAATTTCTAAAAAGGTATTGGTACGAAAAAAAGAAGATCATCTTCAAAAGTTTCCAATAATCCATTCCTAAAACATAGAAGACAATCTTACATCAAGAATCATATACTATTCCTAAATTATTGTAACCATTTTTATATATTCTTTCTCTCTCATATATTTGCATCAGGAACCATTTTCCTACTTCTTATTCTTTCACGTACCCTTCCACCTTTGCATTAACCGTTGATCGATACACATGGGATCCGCGCGACCGCTATTGCACGCAAAGCGCGGCAGGGGAGAATTTACCAAGTGCCTAAATTTTAGGAACATGGATGTCGGTGTAGAAAATGACCAACACGTAAATATTTATAATTTTATTGTACGTTGTGATCGGAGGTGGCCTAGCACTCAATGACACAAGATTTATACCGATTCGGGCAACGTGCCCTACGTCCAGTTTGAGTCGATCGGTGACTTTATTCCTGAGCCCAGGTGCTCAAAGTTTGCTGTGGGGTTATAAATGGAAAGGAGAAAGATGGGGGATACAAGAGGTCCGGTTGGACTCTGGTCTGAAGTCCGAGAGTGACGGGAGCTCCACTATACCCTAAATATTTGAGCGTATGCTCTGTGTAGCTTTAGAGTGTCTAAACCTACAGAGGGTGAATCAATGTAAGTGAACTGCGGGATCTATCTGTTGGGAGAGAGCATATCCCCTTTTATAGATGAAGGAGACGGCCTTACAAGAGAGAGAGTACGTATGCTAAGTCTTGTTGCCCACGCCGTTGGGTACAAGATGATTGTAGGCACCCATAACACTGTTAATGTCAGATGCATGTGGGAGGTTGTGTCGTCTTTTCTGGTATAACAGATGTCGGAGCCTGCCATACTGTTGATGCCCAGAGACACGTGGGGGAGCCTTACTGCGTTTATCTGGTATGGGAGTTGATGACGCCCACAACACTGTAGGGTAAATATCGACGTCCACAACACTGCTTGGGTTCTGACATGCCAAGAAGGTTGCAGGGTACCCTTCTGACATGCCCTGTTGGTACTGTTCTGTAGGTGTGCAGGGTATGGTCCTTGGTATTACGGTTGACTTGAGTGCCCTGCCTTACTTTCTTCGTCCGTTTCCTAGCCCTCATCGAGCGGGCGTCCCCGGTCGGTTGGTCCCAGTCGGCTCTGATTGCGCCAGTCGGAGAGGAGCTGTAAGCAGGAGTTCGGCACATCCCTGGTCGGAGACGCGGGTTAGAGTCGTAAGTGGTGTTTGGCCAGGCCTTCCAGACGGAGATGCCGTCCGGAGGCGGGCCGGGGTCGGAAGCGAGCTCTGTTCCTCCTTAGCGAGCCTTCCGGTTGGAGAGGCGGGCCGGGGTCGGAAGCGAGCGTTGTTCCTCCTCGGCCAGGCCTTCCGGTCGGAGATTGGATCGCCCTTCTAGCCTGTCGTTTAGGTATTTGGTCCGGCCCATGAGTTGCGCGTCGTTCGCAACGTCGTCTGCTGGGCCAAGCCTTTGTTGGAAAGTCGGTCCATGAGGGACCCCGGGTTTATGAACCCGACAATGAATTATGAGTTGTTGGAGATGTGTTTTTTCTCATCTTGCTAAGAACCAAGGATTGTGATGGGAAATAGGATACTCTCGGAGATGCTCCAAGAATATAACTCATCCTTTGCTAAGATTGTAACTTGTTATTTCCATGGCTGATCCTTTTAGGGCCTGTTTTGAACACATGATTTTTACATGAATCGTGGGAAAAAAAGTTCACATAAACAATTCAAAGTTTACAAGGAAAAATACAGGATCCAGAAAACCTTTTTGCATTTCTAAGGAGGCCTTAGTCCTTTCATTCTTGTACAGCCTGGCGTGGCCACACTAGTGTACACAGTGCCGGATGTTGAATGTTCAAGTTAATTAAAGAATCAAAAAGAGCAAACTTGCGTTTCGTATGTTAATTAAAGAATCAAAAAGAGCAAACTTGCGTTTCGTATTTCTTTTCTGAAATTCAATAAGCAAATGCATTCATGTCTGCACCTTCTATTTGATTTTGACATTTGTGGGATGCCGGCACATTTACAGATCGCACCTCCAATCTTGGGCTATTAGAAAATGTGCCCAGGCTTCTTTCCTCCCAAATCCTATCCTGCTGCTCACACACGGACACAGGCCCCACTGCGAGGGTTTAGAAATCCTCAAATCTGAGTGCTTGTTTAGTTCCCAACTAAATTCTCAAAAAATGCTACAGTAGCCACCACATCGAATCTTGCGATACGTGTATGGAGTATTAAATGTAGACGAAAAAAAAACTAATTGCACAGTTTGGTTAAAAATTACGAGACGAACGTTTTGAGCCTAATTAGTCCATGATTGAACACTAATTGCCAAATAAAAACGAAAATGCTACAGTTGTTAAACATGCGGCGAGTAAGGGGCCGTTTGGCCGGGCTCCCGGCAGATCCGGGTCCTCAACTCTAGCTGCACTGTAGCACGAGGGAGCAGGAGCTGGAGAAACTCGAATTTTTGGCTCCGGTTGCGACGGTGGTGTCAGTGAGAGGGAAAGAAATGAGAGAGAAGAATGGATTATGTAAACAGTACAGCTACAGTGCCTCTGCAGTACCCAGAGAAGCCGGAGCCACTCGAATCTGTACCAAAAAGGCAGAATTTATTTACTATTTGGCCATTTTTTGAAAGTTTCTCACAAATAGACCCTTGACGGAAAGAATTCTGGAAATGGATCCTGGGCTCGGCGCTAGTCACTCTGGCGCCGAGCTCGGCGCCACCGTCACTGGCGCCGAGCTCCTGGGCACGCCTGCCAGGGAGCTCGGCACCAGAGTGACTGACGCCGAACTCGGCGCCGTAGATCTTGACGCCGAGCTCGGAAATATCTGCCACCGCCACCGCTTTACCTTTCTTCTTCTCCCTCTCGCCCTAGCCTTCCCTGCCCGTGCCGTCGCCGCTCCACCGCCGCGCTCGTGCCGAGCCACCGCGCCCGTGCCACGCTCGAGCCGCGGCACGCCCACGCCTAAAGGGTCGAGATGGCGGACTAGAGGGAGGGGTGAATAGTCTTTTCTAAAATTAATCACGTTGGCTAACCGAAACAAGTACATAATTAAAACTATTGGTCTAGCCAAGACTATACCTCACTATATATGTTCACTAGCACCTTGCAAAGATAACAATTATGCAACAAAGGTATCGGGCAAGTTAGAGCTCTCCTAAACAATTCTAGAAGCAAGGTTACATAAACCTATGCCACTAGTATTTTAAGCAACAAGAGAGCTCCTACACATGCTAGTAAGCAAAAGCACAAAGCTAACAAAGCTCACTAGCAATACTCAATAACAAGGCAATCAATGCCTAATTAGAGAGCGCAAATACTTAGCTACACAAACTAAGCAATGTGACTAACAAGGTTACTAAAACCAAATTAGCCACGCAAGGGAGCTACTTCTATGCTACACAAGCAAGAAGGTAATTAGCAAGCTACACAAGCTATCTAATTACAAGAGCAACTACACAAGCTTAATATGTATAAAAGTAATTGCAAGCTTGTGTAATGGGGATGCAAACCAACGGGAAGAACAAGGTTAACACGATGATTTTTCTCCCGAGGTTCACGTGTTTACCAACACGCTAGTCCCCGTTGTGTCGACCGCTCACTTGGTGGTTCGGCGACTAATTAGCATCATCCGCTAAGCCCGCACGTCGAGCGCCGTAAGAACCTACCCTAAAAGTGAGGGTAGCTCAATGACACGCTTTACTAGAGTTGCTCTTCGCGGCTCCCGCGGGGCGAGCACAATGCCCCTCACAAGCACTTCTCCGGAGCACCGCACAAGCTTCTTGCGCGCTTCGACGGAGACCACCACCAAGCCGTCTAGGAGGTGGCAACCTCCAAGAGTAACAAGCACCACCGGCTTGCAACTCGATCACCTAGTGCCACTCGATGCAACCTCATGATGCAATCGCACTAGAATCGCTCACTCACACAATCAAATGATCACTATCAAGTATGTGTGAGATGGAGGGCTCCCAAGCACTCTCAAGCATGGACACAAAGTCCCCTTAGGTGCTCCACACCAGCCATGGCCAAAGGCCACTTCTATTTATAGCCCTCTTGATATGCAAATAAGTTTGCTCCTCTTGATAGTACGGCCATCTATCCTAAACCCAGTCATAAACTTCTCTACACACCTATGACCGGTGAAATAAAATACCCTAGGTTATACCTTTGCCTTGCGCATTCTATTCTATCTCCTCCAATGTCGATGCAACACATGCACCAACACGATCAACAATGATATGATCCACTTTATATCATCATATGATCATATTGGTTCATCGATCTTGACTCTACTTGCTCTTCATCATTGCCATCGTCCATCGGCGCTAAGTCTTGCTCAAGCTTCACCGCCACGCGGTCCATCACTCCAAAGTCTTCGACTTGCCCTTCACGCTTACAACCGGTCCATCAAGCCAAGTCTTGTCTTGATCTTCTCCACCTTGATCACATGACTCAATGTCATGTCTCATGTGCATTTAAGCTTCTTCATCATCACATGTGTGAGCTTTGCAACATTTTCAAGCCATTTTCACCTCTATGGCATATGTTGCTCATACATATGTACCTGTGAACTAATCACCTGTGTATCTCACATAAACACAATTAGTCCACCTAAGTTGTCACTCAATTACCAAAACCAAACAAGGACCTTTCAGCGCCACGCCGTGCCCGCCCGCGCTGCCGCCGCTGCTCCGGTGGCCGAGCCCACGCCCTCGTCGTGCCGTGTCGTCTCTGCTGCTCTGGCATCCGAGCCTGTGCCCTCGCCGCGCCATGCCGCCGCTGCTGCTCTCTCGCCCGAGCCCGCACCGCGCCGCCGTGCCCTAACGCCGTTGCCCGTGGTTGGCTGCAGCGCCACGCCACCACGTCTTCCACCACCGTCCTCGCCTTAGCCTCGCCTTGGTCTCCACCGCTGGCCTCGGCCTCGCCCCGCCTTGCCCCCCTCCACCGCCGGCCTCACCTCACCTTGCCGTCGTCCACCACCGGCGTGCCTCCCGTGCCCGTCGAGCCAGACTCGCCGCGCGGAGCGTCGGGCACCCCGCGGCCGCCGCGCGCCACCTCTTTCGTCGCCCGCGCCATCGTGGGCCCGGATCTTCGCCTTGACCTATGCCCGTCGTCCGCCGACCAGGAAAGGTAAAAATTATGAATATGCAATATACCTATTTAGTTGGTGTTTGTTATTTACTAGTTACTGTGATGACTCAGTTAGTTGATTTAGTGAGATATATATGTAGATAGATAGAAACATAGATACATTGGTAAATAGATATAGTTAGATAGCTACTTAGATATGTAGTTATATTTGTAGTTAACTATATATGATCTAGCTATTTAGTGAGTACACTATAAATATATACGTAGTTATTATCTTGATTACTTAGTTTATAGTTAGAAAATACTTGTTAGGTACTATCTATCGTCTAATTTGGACTAAAGAATATGTGTTTCGTTATGTTTTTGAAATAGATGGACAACCTAGTGACCATATATCATGGAGGCATGGTTGAAAGCGGTCGCTATGGATATATTGAGTTTATTGACATGCAAAGTGTGCCTATGCTATTCAATGATAGGCCTTCATTTAGTGATATGGTTGCAAAGGCTCGGGAGGAGCTACATTGCTTTAGAGATTATGACATTGCAGTTGATGGTGTACTGCACCTAGGTTGTCCTCCGAACATCTTTAGACGAATGATCTCAATTGGTTGTGCGGATCAGTGGGAGAACTATGTGAGATCGGCTATGAAGAGCCAGCTGCAATGTTTGGACGTGGTTGTGCGTCGGGTGTTAGTTGATCTAATCCCTCATGGGTTTACCCCAGCAATGGATCATCCGGTACACATTGACCCTCCTGTTCCAGAACCTTACCTGCATGTGCGGATTGCGCCTATGGTTCCTGATGCTCAATCTACCCCCAATGCGGTATTTGGAGATGGTTGTCATACTCATGTTTTCGTGGCAGATCCTCCTTATTGGATCCCTTTGACACAGAATCATCCGAGTAAGTGTCTTAACCGCATGGTTTTTGGGAGCTTACCCTATTCCTTACATCTATTTCTTTCATTCTTTTCTCATTTCTATAATGATGTTGCAGGAGACATTCCTAAGAATATGGATGTGCCCCATGTTGCTGCGCAAGTGTACTTTGGAGATGGATTCCATGGCTCTAATAGTGTTGAAATTATGCATGATTCGGAGCCATATCAGATGGCTAGGGCTCTTGATTCTGATGATGATCGTCCTATTGGAGAGCTGATGGAGAGTGATGTTGAGATGATGAGGCGTATCTTTCTCGACCGTCGTGATCCTAGAGTTCATGAGTTCAGTGATCTTGCTTATTCCGATCAGGCGTTTGCAGAAGGATGTGATGATGAGCTCCTAGAAGCTCCTAAGGCTGGTCATAACATGGTAATTAAGGAGGAGAGGGTGTTCAATGACCTCCCTGCTTTGAAGAGGTGGTTGTAGGCTTTTGTAGTGATACGAAAGAGGCCTTACAGGGTATTACATTCATATGTGGAGCGCCGTTATATAGTTGTGTGTGACAAGAAACGCTGCCCATGGAGGGTTTGTGCAAGGAAGCAACATATGACCGGGAAATGAAAGATCACAAAAGTTATCGGGCCACACAATTGTACTGACCATGAGCTGACACTGAGGCATCGGCAGTTGACATCTACCCTCATTGTCAAGCGGTTGATGGGAATTTTGTAGGGAGAACCCAACATGAAGGTGAGAACAATTATCAGGACCGTTGAGGCATTATATGGAGGATATGTGATAACTTATGGTAAAGCATGGAGGGCTAAGCAGCGAGTGTGGAAGATGATATATGGGGACTGGGAGGATGGGTATGAGCAGCTACCAGTTCTTTTTAATGCAATCAAAGCGATGAATCTAGGCATGCATTATGAGTATATCCCAAAACCTAATGCATAGAAGGATGAGAGGCAGATATTTTTTCGTGCCTTCTGGTGCTTCCCTCCGTGTGTCGAGGCCTTTAGGCACTATCGTCCTGTCTTCTCCATTGATGGTACGTTCTTGATTGGCAAATACCAGGGCACACTTCTTATAGCCATATCCTATGACGCGAACAACAAGTTGGTTTCTTTGGCATTTGCTTTGGTTGAGAAGGAGAACAATGATAGTTGGGGATGGTTCTTGAGGCTAGTCCGGATACACGTGGTTGGGCCTAGCAGGGAGGTTGGCGTCATATCTGATAGGCATCAGGGCATACTTAATGCCATGCGAGAGCAGTTAGATGGGTATGCACCTTTGCACCATCGTTGGTGTACTCGACACCTTGCCGAGAATCTACTCTAGACGGATGGTGTTAAGAAAAACTTTGATCTGTTCTAGGAGGCTACTTGACAGTTTGAGGACAAAGTACTTTAGGGAAAAGTTGGAGCAAGTCAGAACCGCATCAAATGCAGAAGGTAGACAATGGCTCATAGGTTTGATGAGGGATTTGGAGAAATGGATGAGAGCTCACGACGCCAGTGGCTGGAGGTACAAGTTTCAGTGCAGCAACATGGCAGAGTCATTCAATAAGTTGCTATTGGGGATACGTGGTATGCCCGTGAATGCAATTGTTCAATTCACCTTCTATAAGCTTGTTGCCTGGTTCAACGATAGACACGCCCATGCATTGCAGTTGAAGAGTGATGGAGAGATATGGGCTCCGAAACCAAAGGCACACCTAGAGAAGGCAAGAGAAAGGGCTGGCACACATGAGGTTGCATGCTTTGACCACGCCACAGGGACTTATTAGGTCGAGCATAGGGGCGGTACAATGTTCGACGACGAGGTCTAAGAGTCGAGGATACATGTGGTTGTCCTCCAAGATTTCAAGTGCACTTGTGGTAAACCAAGGCAATACCACTTTGTATGTTCTCATTTGGTGGCAGCAGCTAGGCATCGCAACTATAATATCGAGAGGAGGATACCTCACGAGTTCAGTGTCAACACGCTTGTGAACACATGGAGCCCCCGCTTCGTGCCTTTTCGAGACCCTAGAGAGTGGCCTCCATATGATGGGCTGAAGTACATTGTGGATCTAGCTTACCGTTGGAACAAGTGTGGATCAAGGCAAAGGACGAGGCATAGGATGGTTATGGATCAGATACCCGGAAGAACTAGGCGTGGGAGAGGAACTCCATTTGTTACTGATCCCGAGCAGTATGAGTGCGGCAGGTGCGGTAGACTTGGCCACAACTCACGAAGTTGCCGTTGGCAGATTAGTGAGGTAGGACTATTGGTTTATAGTATTATTTTATATTTGTCTTATTCATATATTTAATTATGCATGTCTTAATTTATGCTTGTATTTGTGTCAATTACTTATACATTTATAAGCTCATGTTTCATTATACATTGCAATTCTAATTCATTCACTTTTTTGTAGGATGGAGCAATTCCACCTCCTCGACCCGACGTACGAGGAGACCCACCGAGGACGTCTCGTTGCGCTAGGGCAGGTAATAATCTATAAGTTTTATTCGTACATGTGTTCGTAAAGTAACATGTGACTATGTTTTATTCGATGTAGGACCTTCTGCATCTTCGTTCTAGGACCCATAGTGGGTTCTTGGACATTCGGTACGACGATAGGTATACTCCTTTCCTACAAAGAGCTGGCTTGGATGTCATCTCCTTTCAGGTTCATCGTGGGTTGCCCAAGTTCAACTCAACGGCGATAACTGCGTTGGTAGACAGGTATTAAAGTGAATCATTGCCTCCATTCATGGCCATTTGTTCATGCGATTGACTTTTTGACAAGTAATCTTGCTTGGTCTTAAATATAGGTGACGGCCAAAGACTCACAGCTTTCACCTACCTTTCGGGGAGATGATAGTCTCGCTTCAGGACTGTCAGAAGATGCTGGGCCTAAGGATTCATAGGAACCCAGTCACCGGGCAGTGCAGGTCAGAGGGCTGGAGAGCATGAGTGGAGGCATTCCTTGGGCGTGAGCTTGGCGAGCAAGGGGCTCGCACTTCTAAAGTTCCCATCTCATGTCTACGTGTAGAGTTCACATAGTGCCCCGAGGAGGCAGATGTAGAGACGGTTGGGTACTACTGCCGGGTGTGGATCCTACACCTTTTTGCTTACGTTCTCTTTCCCGACGCCATGGGTGACAATGTGTCCTAGATGTGGATCCACTGCCTCAGTGACTGGGACCAGACGAGTTAGTATAGCTGGGGCCGTATGGTGGAGAGGATGCACTTCCTTTTCAGCTGAGCAATGTCTGTGGGGGCCGACGACTACTTCTATAGGATGAGGTGCCCTCTAATCTGCTTCTATGCTATCGAGTACCACCTGCTAGATAGGGTTGCACGCTAATTTGGAGTGAGACAGCTTTGGCCTATGCCTCTGTTCTCGACTAGCGTTGACCTACACAAGTAAGTGTTTTGATATTTCAAATGTCTCATGATGATGGTCCATTTCTTATAATATGGTGCCACGTACGTGGATTAATGTAACGATGACATACGTGCAGGTTGGATCGTCAGAGGAGCAAGAAGATTTTTGACTGGGAGAGGCACCACTAGTCCTACATTGAGGAATGGGAAGAGATGCACAACAACATGGACAACAACAACGAGCCGCACATGAATCGTGAGTTCTGGCGGTACCAAGCTTGGTACCAGCATTCGACACGGTACAGGCTCAGGCTATAGTGGACTGAAACTGACTACGCCGACATCGAGTTCTCTGACGATGAAGACAGGACGCATGACCAGTCCACTCGTGCAGGGAGGCAGATGGAGGCAGGACCAATCTTGGACAGAGTGGTAAGCCAATCGCCTTATTTTGTTACATTGAGTTACATAACAATACATTAGGCGTTCTTGGACCGACATTAGTAGTTATCTATTGTAGTTATTGCAACCTTCGAGCCGTATAACCCTTATAATAAGTTACATTCTTGTACAAAAGAAAATAAAACTAAATGCTATATGTTTAGAAGTCTTATTATTGAGAACTTTGTTGCAGGGCAATACATTGAAATGCTCAGTTGAAGAGATCGAGCGCGTTCGGCCGAGAGTCAATGACGACTACATACTTGGCTTCCTAGACGTACGATTTAAAATATTCTTTCAAACATATTATTAATACGTTATATTCTTTCAGTTAACATAGTTTTATACAACAGAGGCTGTTATGTCGTCTACGCCGTGCGGCTGGTCGTTGTGGTTGCAGGACAGACACGACGCAAGACGTGTACGTTCCTTCCACATGAAGAGGAGCCTTGGGTTCCTCTAGTCAAGCAGCTACAAGGGACGAGGATGACGACGATGACATGGACAAGAGGCACGATGAGCTTGGGCCCTCTCAGCTCCATGATGCTCCATCGACTCATCCTACACCACCTCTAGGCACTAGGCGACGCCGTCCGCATGACCCTTACACTCCAAGCACCAGCGCTCTGGGTCACAAGGGTAAGGGCAAGAGTAGGAGGCAGTGAGGGACATGGTAGGTGTTACTATGAACTATTGTGAATTTTGTATTTACTTTTTGGGATTGTATGGACATTGTGGACTATTTGGACTTTGCATGACATATTATGTTGGTTGTGATATTCGTTGTGGTTGCATTATGCTCGTTGGATGATTAAATGTTTAGAATATATATTGATGTCTCTGTTTGTAACTGTGGATGCTTCTAATACAAGACCGTATCTTGCGAAATTTTTGCGTGAACCTTTAATCATACTACACTTGTACAAAGACACAAATGTAGTACACAGATTCACTATAAATTTAGTACGTGTATAACCCAGTAAATATTGTACATACGCTTTGTAGAAGAATCTAGGATTACCAAGCAATAGTAAACGAATCTATGCTTTTCAGACTATAAACATAGACTTTTCAGATACACGGACAACATCGAATTATCACATCACTGATATAGAATTTTTAGATACACGGACAGCATGCAAGGAAGCACAACTCCACTCTATCTCCACCATCCATCTTATGACTGTTTGATCCAAGGGCTGAGCTGAAGAGGCACACGGATCGCTGACATGGCATATTGAGAGGCCTCCATTCCTCCTCTCAACCTATAAATAACCACTCACTTCCTCTCATTCACACAAACAACAAGGAAGAAGAACACTCATCAGCATTTGCTTTCATTACAGTACCAATGTCTAGAGGGTCATCTAGAGGGAGAGAAAAGGGGAAAGAAACTACCTAGGGGTGGGAGGGTCCTCTTGGTCCCGATTTCTTTGAGGAAGCTCTTTATGAGAGGTTCCCAGTTGAGAGCAAAAGTGATTTCACCAAAGAGGCACCACTGAGAGAATACGATGAAAGGAAAGAAGAGTGGCCAAAATGCATGCATGGTGAGGACTGCCTAGTGCAGATGTTCACCGAGGGAATAGATGGAGGTCGTCGTTTCTTCAAATGCCCGCGAGCATGGGTAATTGCTATTACTATTTGTTTCTTCAATATGTTTGTCTTGTATATATCACTTACATGACATACTTATTGTAGTCTTTCTTGGCCGAAGAAAACTGTGGGTTCAGTAGGTGGGTCGATCCTTGACCTATTTATCCGCATGCGGAGTACATCTACTACCTATAGGACCGTATCTTTGATCTAGAAAGGGAAATTAGCAGCGGTTACAAGGACGACGAATAGGACGATAACAACAATGGTGCCGATTCACAGGAGGCACTCTGTAATGATCCATATTATACCTACCCTAACCACAAGAAGAAGGGGCATTCCCTATCACCCCCGCCACCACCACCACCAACGACGGGAGGCTACTATAGAGAAGGTGCAACACAATTTGCTATGTGGCCACACTACTAGGATGACTTTATCTTTTTCACATGTACCCAGGTTTAATTATCTAAGGCATGTTAGGTTTAATTACCTAAGGCATGGTTTAATTACCTAAGGCATGTTAGGTTTAGTCAAAGAAAACTCTATACCCAGGTTCGGTACATGTAGTCACATGCTATTTAATGTGTTTCGTGTATTGATTTATATAATATCGTACGTCGTTAAGTGTTTTTACAGCACGTGTTCAATTTTAAATACGTCCGTATCATTAAGCGGAATATTAAGACCATTGATAATGAAAATAACCACATAATGAAAAGTTCGATACTATGCCACATTACACAACATATTAATACTACAACTACGTGCCGACAGTAGACATAGGGGCAAATGTACTTCCAAATCCTCAGTCTGAAATGTACTGAGTAATCAACTCAGTCCTCTACTACAACCTTGCTGCTATGGCTAGGCTCAACTGCGTTGCTCTGACCTGCCTGTCGCTTGTAGTAAGCGGCCTCCGCTTCATCTACGGCCGCTACGGCCTGAGTGAAGAACGTGTCGTCATCCTCCTCTACCTGTAAACCCGCCTCTGCTAGAGCGATGAGCTCTCTCAGTCTGCCAGTGTCGTCGTCAGCCTCCTGCGCCTGAATGCCCGCCTCTGCTAGAGCGATGAGCTCGCTCAGTTTGCCAGTGTCATCCTCAGCCTCCTACGCCTGTATGCCCGCCTCTGCTAGAGCAATGAGCTCACTCAGTCTGCCAGTGTCGTCCTCATCCTAATCTCCATCATCACACAACACAATCGATGATTGAACAGTGCGACCAGCTCGTGATCTATGGCCATCTAACTTCTTCTCCTCATACCTTGCATGAGCCACCTCTACAGCATGTTCCCTGCTGCAACCAATCTCTTCATGTATAAAATGCAATCAGTTAGCAACGTGATTATATTATATTTAAAACCAGGCAACGAAAAAAGGTTTTCAAGCACTCACTGGCACATAATGTAGCAACATGCTCGTTCAAGACCTGCATCTGTACTCTTGTCTCCTCCCTTGCCTCATTTCTTGCCCTCTCCTCCTCTAACGTCATCCGCCTCTCCAATCCCCATTTGTTAAGACCAACATCGACCGGGTTACAAATACCGCGCTGTCTAGCAAACTCACGCATCTTTTCTTTGTGATGTTTAACGAATAGGTTGACGTAGTCAGGTCCATATCTCCTCTTCCGTGTAATTAGTTGCCTCTTCTTTAGTTCATCCAAGAACTTAGCTTGACCATCATAACATTCCCAACGGCATTTTCTAGTGCTCTGTTCAAAAGAAATATTATATCATATATGTCTTAGCAAAACAAACAAAATATGATTTCATGTTTACCAGAAAAATAACGAACCTCATCATACTCAATCATATGGCTGCAATAATGGCCTATTCCAAGCTTCGAAAGGACTAGGCCATAGTTAGATTTTACACCACATTCGCACATGACAGGAGGTGCTTTGTAGATTACCCGTTCTTTCTTCTTTTCCTTAACCCTCCGCGGTTCTTCCGGCCATTGGTTCTTAGGACCATACAACTACTTCTTGAAACGACACTTCGCCATTGAATACACCTGAATAATGAGACATTAGTATATGAACACATATAGCTCAAGATTTTAACACATACACTTTGCACTTACTTCATGCTTGTTTAGACACATAAACTCCAACGTATTCTCAGGGTTTATCACAGCTCGATCTCCGTAATCGCACAGAGGAGGTTCCTCGAGTCGTCTAACTACGGCTAGGTGCTTCTCTTTAGCCGTCATTGTTGGAGGGTTAGGGGGGTGGAACCCACCGCTTAAAGTGCTCACGTGGATGTCTCCCTCTAAACCAATCGTAAAAAAAGAGGTACCTAGGATCAAACTTGTCTGCACTATCGATCCACAGAAAGAAAAAGCACCTCTCATGGTCCTACACAACGAGATTCCAATAAAATATTAGTACCATACTTAAATAAAAAAAAAAGAAAGTACAAACAATTTCTTACATTAAACCGACTACATGTGTAGAAGCAACGCGTGGCTGTGTCCGGATGTTTCGATTGAAAAACATGGGCTGGGAAACCACAGTCACAGTTAGGGACAGGAAGGTCAGGAGGGACGGAGGCATCTTTGCTAGACGCGTCAAGGTATAATTCTCGAGGACGACCCCGTTTTCGCCAAAACTTCTCCCAAAATATTTCTTGCATCTAACAAAAAGGATGTAATTTAACAAACATAAATAAAAATATCACAAAAAAATATCAATGAGAACCATAACTACAATACAACCAATTTCGTTCTAAGAACCAAAAGCAGTTAATATTATACCCTAAACCTAGGGTTTCTCATTTCATCCACAATAATGAACCCATAACATAACTACATGCGCCTAGGTTTGCTAGCTTTTTTCACGCTTTGGAATCAACCTATGGTTGTATAATACATATATTGAGGGATACAATGAAACCCTAAGTGATGACGATTCTTAGGTTGAAAAATCCGACTAATATGTACCGAATCGATGCGAAAAAATAAGGAGGTGAGCGAGTATACCTTGCTCTCGAAAATCTACGGATCAAATCAAGGTTTTCAAGGTCAATATATCGATTTATGAGGTAGGGTGAAGTGGGGAGAGAAAACCCTGAGAGGGAGGAGAAAGAAGAGGAAGAACGCTCGGGGAAGAAGGTTGGGATGGGGTTAAATGCAGGGGGCTCGACGCCCAGATCTACGGCGCCGAGCTCAGCGCCAGTCACTCTGGCGCCGAGCCCTCTGGTAGGCCATTTCCCCGTGCCCAGGAGCTCGGCGCCAGTGACGGTGGCGCAAGTCCAGGATCTATTTCCGAAATTCTTTTCGTCATGGGTCTATTCTTGAGAAACTATAAAAAAAAAAAAAAGCCAAATAAAAAAATTCGCCCAAAAGGCCCCCGCCGGTTAGCGCCGTCGCCGTCGACGCCGACCCTCTCCTGCTGCTCACACACGGCCACGGGCCACACGGCGACACCGACCCTTGCCCTCACTGCGAGAGGCGAGACGAATCCCCCCATCTAAGCAAGGTCCCCGCCGGCTAGCGCCGCCGCCGTCGACGCCGACCCTCTCCGGCCGCCGGTACGTTGCCCGTTCGCTGCATTTCCCACTCCCTGTCTCTCGTGCGCATCCATCCCTAACCTCACCGTCCCAACTCGCAGCTTGCGGCGTGTCCCTTCCCCGCTCCCGGCGGCATGGACCGTGCAAAGGGGAGGGCGGTGGCGGTCCTCCACGACGACCTTATGGTGGAGATCCTCTCGCGCGTGCCCGTCAAGGACCTCTGCCGATCCACGTGCGTGTCCAAACCCTGGCGCGACCTCATCACCGACCCCCTCAACCGCAAGAAGCTGCCCCAGACCCTAGAAGGCTTCTTCCACGGCGGCGCCGACGGGCATCACAGCTACGGCCATTTCACGAGCCTGTCGGGGAGCGGAGAATGCGTGCCTCCAGTCGACCCTTCCTTCTCCTTCCTCACGGCGAAGCTGCCTGGGGTCGAGCGCATGATCCTCTTGGATTCCTGCAACGGGCTCCTGCTGTTTGGCTGCACCCGGGAGGACAAGTTTGGGTACATCGTGTGCAACCCTGCGACCGAGGAACTGGTGACTGTGCCCTCCAGCTCTGCCTCTTGTCCGCCTCCGCCTCCACTGGAGGAGGGCTATTATGACGCCAATGATGGAGAAGAAAGATTTGCACACACCTTTCTGATGTTTGACCCGGCTGTCTCCCTGCACTTCCACTTGTTCCACATCTGGGAGAATAGGACGATGGTGAAGGTGGAAACGGTGCACTCTTACTCGTCTGAAACCAGGGCATGGACTGACAGGTCAAGCAAGTGGAAGCGAGGTGAAAAGGGCGGTGAATGGGGATTGTGGGGTAAGGCCATAATCCAATTCACTTACGGCAGGGCTTTGGTCAATGGTCTGCTGCATTTTGTTGTCTCCCGTGTTCGGAAACATGAGTTTCTGATAGTTGCAGTGGATGGGAAAGGGAAAACTTGTAGGATCATCGGCTGGCATGATAAGCATGCGTCGGCGGAAGCTACTTTTATTGGTCAATCCCAAGGTCATCTGCACTGCATCAGTATGAATAAGCAATCACAACGCTCCCGTATGCACTACTTCACGTGGCTGTCAGTTTGGGTTCTTCAGGACTATGATACACAAGAATGGATCCTGAAGCACAATGTGAGCACTTCGCAATTATTTGGTTTGCTGAGTTGCCCAATCATCGACTTTGATATTGTGGCCATGCATCCAGATCACAATTCGATAATCCTTGTTCAGGGTTCCAACCAGAAACTGGTATTGTATGACATGGATAGTAAGGAACTGCGTGCCCTGCGCAGTCTAGGAGAGGACTGTATGTTTATTTTTATCCCGTATGTTCCCTGTTTCATGGAGTCACCGTTTCTTGCCACCAAGGACTGAGGTGGTTTCTTGTGGGATACTTCTCTGAATGTTCAGCAAGAGCTTGATCTTCCAAGTATGGTGCAACTAGCAGTGTGGGTAGATCTACTAGAATTAGGTGGTGTAAAGTTGGATAAATCTATTATCTTTATGTGATATATTCTGCTGGTGCTTTAATATACCCCTTTTGTAATGCTGTGAGAAAGCTGTTTACAAGACAGCATGCAGGTTAGCATTACATATGCTAGTTATTTGGTTAATGCATAAAGCCATGAACTAGTTCAAGCTGCCCAACACATCCAAGTTATGAGTTTGAAATGCTACCCTTTATGTTTCCAGATTGATGTCTCCATCTTTTATATGTGCTTCCTTTTTCTCAGCCATACTAGCGAGCAATTACTGACTGAATTTGTGTTTCCTAGAGGTTGTATATGTTTATTTATGCTGGAAAATGCATTTATCTTCCATATGTAGCAGAGGTTATGTCTCAGAAATGTTTGAACTGAGAGCTCTGTCACATTAAGCTCAAAGGTTGTCTAATCGCTGTGATTGATTGTTGCTGCTGGTTCCTTGCATTCACCTTGGAGCAGAAGCTGAATCATGAATGTATTCTATTCAGCTATAGTCAATTGTTCCTTATGACAACCAGTCTAAGTGGAGCTAGTGTTTTTACATAACATACTCTACGACTCTAAGTGAACTGTGGATTTTTCTTTCTTCTGTCCTGTACATGTGAAGAAATGAGAAAATATTTCATATAATATTTCTCTACTTATTCTATCTTGCAGTTTTACAATAACTTTGCCAATTGTTTTTACGTTGAAGAAGGAACAAAAATTATATCCCATATTTTGCCAAATGCCAATGTCCCTTTGTTTACTAAAATTTAAAGGTTAAAGAACTGGTGGTATTATCCTTGAAATCTTCCTACATGGTATAGCTAGTTTCTAACAAATGTTTCCATGTATGCTTTTGAAGAATAAGTGGCACTATGTAACAGATGATGGTAGTTGATTGCATTATATACATTCTTTGCAATAACATAAATGCCTGGTTCCAGTTTTGTGAAAACCGGAAGTGAGTTTAACCTCGATTTAAGGATTGGCAGCGTAATACATACAGGGGCAATGCTCAAACCTACAATTCTGACAGCATTTTTTTTACTGAATATGACAAATATGACATTCTATCTGTCTCGAATTAACAGTCCTACAGAGTCATTTCCTTCTGTTTAGCAGAAGTCTTTAGTTCTCCAGGCCTTGGGCCTTTTTCCAGTGGCTGCCCCTGAATCAACGCACTTCCTTCCATGTTCAGGTTTCTCATCTGGACTTTGACTATCAGAGGATCTTCTACCAGTTACTTGGGCTATGTTTTGGTAAGTCTTAGATACACCCCTAAAGCAATCTCTCCATGCAAACAAGTATGTACATGTATAGTTCTCTTTCAAACAAGTATCCCCCAAAGTAATTTCTTGTGTTTGCTTCAGATGAAGCGAAAGCCTCGAGTGTACCTGTACAGTCCTTGATCCATCACATGTTTAGAACTACAGCTGCTGCTCTGTTCACTAGTACTCCCTCCGTTCCTAATGTAGGTTGTATTAGTTGTGCTCTATCCTCTATGTCAAACTAGTTTAATATTGACCAAGTTTAGAAGAATGGGTCAACATCTATCACATCAATGTAATTATGTTAGATCAAACTAAATTTATTTGGTTTTGCAAATGTCAACACATATGCTAGTTGTTTAGTTAATGCATAAAGCCATGAACTAGTTCGAGCTGCCCAACACATCCAAGTTATCAGTTATGAGTTCGAAATGCTACCCTTTGAGTTTCCAGAACCATGTCTCCGTCTTATATACGTGCTTCCTTTTTCTCGGCCTTTATTAGCTTGCAATTACTAACTGAATTTATGTTTCGTCGATACAGTGTATGTTTATTTATGCTGGAAAATGCATTTATCTTCCACAAGTAGCGGAGGTCATGTCTCAGAACCTAGTTATTACTTTCTTTTCCTTTTGGGCCTTGTGGCCTTGTACTTTCCTTTTTTCAGTTTTAGCGTTGCTCTCTCTTTTGTAACCCTTGTACAGAACATTCTTTCATTTAATTGAAAAAACAAAAAATATTAGGTAGGGGGTTCCCCTACTGATTCGGTCAAAAAAAAGGTCATGTCTCAGATATGTTTGAACGGAGAGCTTTGAAACATTAAGCTTAAAGGTTGTCTAATCGTGAGATCAGTTGTTGCTGCTTGTTACTTGCATTTGCTTCGGCCATTGTGCAGAAGCTGAACCATGAATGTATTCTACTCGGCTATAGCCAATAACTCCTTATTACAACCAGTCAAAGCTGGGATGTGAACTGCAGAATTTTCTTTCTTCTGCCCTGTAGATGTGAAGAAATGAAAAATATATAATATATTCCATGCAATGTTTCTCTACTTATTCTATCTAGCAATTTTTACAATAACTTTGCCAATTGTGTCAGGAGCAGGCACAAGAGGAAGCTGAAGATTGCTGACAGTCTGAAGAACACTGTTCACGAACCAGCAACGAGTGCTGACTGCGCGAATGTGGGGTCCGGCGGTTTGGTTGTTGATGCGCTGGTAATGTGCTGTAGGTGTTGAGGTGTGTGTCGGCCGGCTGTTAGTGGTCTGATGAGAGAGTATAAATACCGAAGGCTGTCTATAAAGAAGGCATCTTGTAATAGCGCATTCGTAAACTTTGAACATTCTGTTCTCTGAAACCCTCTCCCTGACTAGACTCTATCCGACTCCTCCTGTCTTCTTCTTCTTCATTCTGTTGCGAATTCTTCAAGCTATCCATCCGATCCTTAGTAGGATCGCCACAGATTCTTCTGACGCTAAAGAAGGAACAAAAATCATTTCCCATATTTCGCCAAATGCCAAGGTTCCTTTGTGTAGTAAAATTTAAATTTTAAAGAACCGGAAGCATTGTCCTTGAAATCTCCCTAGTTCACGGTTTCAGTAAAACATATAGTATGTCAAAAATATTTTTTTTAGGAATGTCAATAAAAAAAATATAAATGAGTAGTACCAACTTACGTGCCTACAGAAAATGGGCCAAGGCCCAACAAACCAAAATACCGACCCCTACACCTTCACTTATACTCCCTCGTCCTAAATTACAAGATGTTTTGGCTTTTCTGGATGCATATATTTTTTTATGCACTTAGATATACACTGTGTTTAGGTTCATAGTAAAACTAATATATCTAGAAAAGTCAAAATGTCTTATAATTTAAAATGAAGGGAGTACAATTTTATTTGCCGCCTCAGCATTAGTACGTGACCGAACATGTATATGCCAAGTCAAAGCACAAGAGGTAAGAAAGAACAGGTGCGGATGCACGAGGGTGCAGTGCACTGCCAGGGTGCACATGGCCGCATGCGTTTGGGTAAATCTTAGGTAACGGTAACGAGGGAATAGACGAATAGTCGCGTAGAGCTCCTTTACAACGAGGTGTTGGCCCGTATCAAAAAAAAAAAAACGAGGTGTTGGCGTGTTGGGCTGCTGATTCTGGGTGTGCTCGTGGGGTGGTTGCGCAGATTTGTCTTTGTTTCTTGTCTCCTCCCCGTTTCTGTTTTTTTTTTGGTCTTTGCTTGGACTAGAGGCGAAGCATCGCTGACACGATGGAATGCAGCAGCGGCACGGGCACACGGACGGCGCAGGGCAACTGGGCAAGCGAAGGAGATACCCTTGAGTACGGACATGCGGTGGACTCACATGAGTCACGTCTCACTGGTCGGTTTGTTCACGGGCAGCAGCCGGTACGGGCAAGAGGATCTCAACAGGAGTTGCCCGTTCGCAGACGCAATCTGCGGAGCACGGGCACACCGCACACCTTGTCTTTCTCTGATCATCTCTCTGCATGTGCATGTGCATGTGCTTGTGCTGTGCGCGAATAAATAGGGACCAGGACAAGGGGGCCCAAGCTAGATTCTGCGGTCCGCGCTGCGGGCCTGCGGCCACGAAAGACGAATTGCAAAAGCTGTGGAATGTGAATACCAGCCATTGTCAAATGGGAATATTACGCTGCCAACGCAACGCCTCACGGGCCGTAGAGATGGGAATACTAGTCACGGCCCCAGCCTCACGGGTGGCCAGCTGCTCAGCTCTCTACTCGCCGCTGCATCCACTCGATTCACGTATTGGATGCTTTGGTGAGGGGAGCCGGGGGAGAGAGCCAGTCTAGCACGGTGAGATGCATGTTTAAACTGTGCATTCAGTCATATTTGGTTATCTTTGTTGTTGGTCTAGTATGAGATGAGATCTTGTTTGGTTGCATGCATGGATGAGAGTTTTCAGTGTATGACACTTGGGTCCCTGCGTCATGCTTGAATCAAGCCATCCTATATGGAGAGGGAAGTGAAAATTGAGAAGACGAAGTCGTGCGGGATGGAGGAGGGCAGATGAATGAAAGGATACAGGCGAAAGGTGCGAGGAAGGCAACCAAACACGCCGCATGAATAAGGTCAGACATCAAAACGGTACAGGAACGACCCGATTCGGCCTACCAATCACGCCCATAGTGGATAGACGTGTGGTGAGGTACTCACAGACAGGACCGACCATGCACGACCTGGAACTAGAACCATCGGCGTTGCTGGCGTGCAGTCGGTGAAGCGGTAGCGACAGGGTTGTCCGAACCAGACCATCCATTCACCGTTTTGCCTGCTTCATCTTATTCCTCTGTCGTGTTTAGTTCCCCGCCTCGCACGTTTTGTCTCCTTCGTTTCATTCCTCTGTCCTCTACCATCCCGTGTGGCTCCGTCTTCTTAATTTCCATTTCCCTCGTGATCAAGAACGGCACGATGCACCCATGATACAAGGGCCCATGTGTCACAGGGTACTACTGTACAACCCATCTCCCCGTAAAACAAAAACCTTACATATAGCACGATGTGAGAATTGTTACGACCCTTCCTGTGAGAACAAGGCCATGTTTAGTTGGGCTGTGGCTTTTGCAAAAGCTGTTGTGGACTGTGACTTTGTAAAAGCTGATATGGGAAAGCTGTTGTGGGATAGTTGAAAGCCTGTTTGGTTGAGCTACTGTGGCTTTTAAAAAAGTTTTTCATTTATGAGCGGGCCCCACATGTCATACGCAGAATGGATCTTCTTCCTCCTCTCGCCAGATCGAGCTCGACGCGCCAGGATGGCCGTGTTCGCTGGGGCTGGCCGCGCCGCGGCGGTCGGGGCAGGCTGCGGCCGCCGCCCGTGGATGGCCGAGCCGCACCAGGCGGGGAAGGTGCCCGTAGATGGGGATGCGCCTGGGTTGTCTTCTTCTCCAATCTCACCGCCGGAGGGGATGTGCCTAGGCTGGTGCAGCTCGACCGCCAGAGGGCGCCCGCGGCAGCAGAGCTCGACCGCAACGGCGGCGGAGGCGGCCCATGGAGGCGGAGCTTGCCCCGCGACGGGGAAGGGGGCTCGCCGGCCGGAGAGGACGGGCCAGCGCCGGCGCTCGCGCGGATCTGGGGCCAGGGCCTCACCCGTGCCCGCGCGGAGCCATGATGCGTCGTCGGGGATGCGGCCGGGGTAGGGGCCACCGCCGCGATGCGCGCACGGCGTCGCCGGGCAGATTCCGCGCTGCCACAGGGAAGGGTAGAGGTCCACGCCCCCTCCAGGATGGAGCTCGAGGAGGAGCGCTCCTCCGAGTGAGGAGGACGCCAGTAGAGCTAGCTCCGGCAGCCGGCGCCGACGAGGGGCGCCGACGAGGTCGCTGAGCGGCGCCGTAGCGAGAAAAGTCACGACGTTGCGGACGGCAGAAGATGCGCGGGTGGAATAGAAAAGAAAGAACAAACCGTTATCTACGTAACGAGTGGCAGGTGGGTAATTTTCAAACCCAAAAGCAGCTGAAAGCAAAAGAGAGGCTGTTTTCAATGTTGTACTAGAGAAAAACAGATTTTGGTCTAAAACTGGTCTGGGCTTTGGGTCTTTTGGATGAGCTTTTAGTTTTTTTTCTGACAAAACGGCCAAGGAGTACTGTGCTACGGAGTACTACTACTAGTAAAACCAAACGAAGCAAAAGAGTTGTCACGGCCGTTAGCCTCCTCCCCAGCCGGAGCCGGCAGCCGCACAGCACGAACAATGGCACATGGGCAAGCACGGTACGAGTAGCACAGCATGTCAGCATCCCCAAAGGGTTCTCCTGTCCCATCGCTTGCCGTGCAAAAAAAAAAAAAAAAAAAAAAACAGGGCCGGCAAGCCGTATCTACTTGCCTCCGGCATGTTCGGTTGGCTGTTTCGTATCGTTGCGGGTTCGTTAAGAAGTACGGTTAGCTGGTTTGTGTGAGAGAAAAATACTGTTTCGACTGAAAATTTACGATCGTTTACGACAAGCCACAGCCAAATAAACAGGCTGCTCGTCGGTGCCGTGCCATCACTCTGTCAGCCGGCGACGGCGAAACCCCAATCCCAATCGCAGGATCCGCAACGGCGAACCCCTTCAGCTTTCGGTGGGGCAACATATGGCATCTGAGAAGGAAGAGGAATGGAACGGAGGAACGAGGAGGATGGAGACGGCTCCTGCCCCCACGATATTTGGGTGGGGTCGGGGAATGGAGAGCAAGGCCGATCCCAAAACAAATAGAGTCTGCCTACTACACAACCATATATTTTATGTAGTTTCAATATATGAATTTTTTTACACCATAAGATTAAGATTCAACAACCTCCACCCTTCTTCTACCTTCAGCCTTCATAGATCACATAACATAATTTTTTTTCTATAGAAGGACAAATCACAGATCCACCGTCGGCGCCACCGCGCGCCAGGGCGAGCTAGCAGGTCGCCGGTGGTCACCCGTGAGAAAAAGAGAGGGAGAGAGATAAAAAAAATCTATATATTTTTTGATGTTAAAACACATGAGCGTTGTATAGCATTCATGAACCAATTATCCTCCGCCGACCACGATTTAGAGCCTTTTTCTTTTTCTTCTTGCTACCAGTGGCGTAGCCACAGGGTATGCCGGGTATGCACCGGCATACCCTGCAAACCAGTAGTATATATATATACTATTATATTGTACATACGCTGTATTTGTTAAAAAGAAAAAACATATGTGGACACCATCACATGATGACGGGAGGCTCATATGATGCACTGACACGGCCCATGCGGCAAGGGAACTCCAATTCTCCAAAGTCCAAACGTCCGGTATGTACGCTCCATATACGACCCTTTGAATTTCCTAATCTAATCTCAATCAGACGGAGAGCCACGGAGGAACACGTGCGTCGCCACCTGACAGGTGAGTCTGTGATGCCCCGGCCAGCCGCGGCCCTTGGTGCCCTGCTGCCCTTCGCCATGCTCGGAATGCTGGATCGGAGGATCGCTGTCTAATTTCCATGTCCTGTCTGCAGTATATACGGTTGCGCCGGTCATGACTTATCGTCTTGATTCGCTATTTTGGTTAGGTAAATTTTAATCTTTGCTCTTCGTCTTTTTAGAAAATTATTTTCTACATTCATAGTTATTTGGTAATATTTATAGCCAGTTGAACCTCCTAATCCCCCACCTGATCAGGTTGAACAAGCGGTGGAAGAGCAGTGGTTGATCGGGTTGATGAAGAAGATATAGTAAGACATTCATATTCCTTGGAAAGTGTCGAATAAAACAGTCTAAAAAATAGCATTGTAAGCCTCTGGTACTCTTTTATGTCTATATTTAAACTATCAATA
This sequence comes from Miscanthus floridulus, assembly GCF_019320115.1. Classification (NCBI taxonomy): domain Eukaryota; kingdom Viridiplantae; phylum Streptophyta; class Magnoliopsida; order Poales; family Poaceae; genus Miscanthus; species Miscanthus floridulus. The sequence continues at coordinate 16,151,620 of NC_089583.1, forward strand.
CGTCTTTTGAACTTTTTATATTGTATTTAGTAGATGGTTTCAACTTAATTCTTAAATTTAAGCCTTATCATGTTACTTAGTGCATGTATATCAAATCACGTTGTAAAATTTACAATTGTTACCGAATTGCTAAAATAGATTTATCGAATTGTATATGAAAATTTTTTGGCGGCATACCCAAAATTAAAATCCTAGATTCGCCACTGCTTGCTACTGTAGTAATATTTCACTACTTCATCTACCGAGCAAGCTACGTCTACGTACTACCTAGGATTCGTTCAACTCCACGTGACGTCACGGTCACGGCACGGGAGAAGCCAACTTTCAGATGTTCATCAAGTTTTAGTGTTGGCCGATCGGGCACGCATGGAATTTCTGCTAATCCACTGAAAACCTGGACCGCTCAAAAGTTGCAAAAGAAAGGGGGCATGCAAACCAACAGGTTTGGAGCCAGTTTAGTTCCCTCCCAAAATACTAAATTTTTTAAGATTCTCCGTCACATCGAATCTTTGACGCATGAATGAAGTATTAAATATAAATAAAAATAAAACTAATTATACAGTTTAGACGAAATCCACGAGACGAATCTTTTAAGCCTAATTAGATTATGATTGAACACTAATTGTTAAATAACAATGAAAATGCTACAGTGCCATTTTACTAAAAATTTCGACATCTAAACAGGCCCTTGTTTGAACGACGAAACATGTATATGTATATGCGTTTCCAATTTATCTGGAGGTGTTCACTGGCAAACAGAGAGCTTGAATCTGTCGTAAAGAGAGCTTGGATCCTGTCGTAAAGAGAGCTTGATCTTGTTACAAACTGATAAACAAAGGGTCGGTGTATTTAAATTAATAATATTTAAATTAATATTATGTAGTATTATAAAATTTGAACTACTTATTATGTAATAGGAACACAATATAAAAGCACATGTATATATTTAAAGTAACGTTAACAGACATATTAAACAACTTCACTAGGAAAATAAGCAACTTCTATGTATTTAAACGGACACAAACGTCATTGAAGCTAGGAGGTTTATCAAACCATTCCAAATCGCCGTATTACCCACTACTAAGTACCGACACTTGAAAACTAGTATCTATAGTGACAACCTTTACTACTATAAACTAACTAAATAATAAATACCTAATCAATCCCTAAATCCAAAGGCCTAACTAACAATAACCTAAACCCTAACTACCTAACCAAACTTTAACTATACTACAACACACAACCTAAACGCTAAAAACTACCTACCTAAATAAATAAATTCACTAACCTAACTATACTAAATCACTAACCCTAACTAAAATAACATTCATAATAACAAGAAATCGAGAGAGAGAGAGAGAGAGCTACCTTGATATGAGCCGAAGAAGAGGTGCGCTGGCAGGAGAGGCGGCGGCGGCTGGCGCAGGCGAGGCGGCGGCGCTGTCGGTCGACGGCGGATTTCGAGGGCGAGGGCGGGCGCAGTGGGGGCGTCGCGGGCTTTAATTGGGCCTTGCCGCGGCACCTGCGATGGCGCGTCACAGCCGCGCCAAGATAGGTGGCGCGGCAGACCCTGCCACGACGACGCCACGTCATCCTCCCGTCGTGCCACCATGCATGGCGCGGCACAGGCGTTTCGCCGCGCCATGACAATAGGCGTGGCCAAAAATGTTAGTTTTGGAAAAAAAAAACAATGTTAGATTTAAAATTAGTTTACAAAAAGTGTTAAAAAAATCTCTAAGGGCCAAGGTCAATTTGAGCAACGGCTCGTACGTGGGGGTACTGGTGCGGGCCGCCGTGGCGCCGACCCTACAAAATCCCCCGCTCCACCGACCACGATTTGGAAGCACCGCCATTCCTGGCGAGCCGTAAAAACCGAGAGCATGGGGCCATGGACTGGACCAGCACCGGCACCGGCACCGGGCCAACGGCCCATGCTGCCGCTGCAGTGAGCGAGTGCGTCGTCAGTGCGTGGCCCTCCACCCCGCGTGATGGCCGAAAAGTCGTCGGCGCTGTAAAAAAAAAAGGTGGTGGTGCGGCTGTAACAGTCAGCTCTCCTCGGTCCTCGGTCCTGGCACGCGCGCGGAGACTCTCCGCCGCGGCCGGTCCAAGACTCCGTCTCCGTCCGAGCGCAAGTCCAACGCCTTTTCTCTTCCCCGTAGGAGCAGCCAGGACGAAAAGCGACGCCGGCAAACCCAGCGCAAATGGGCGTCCGCTTAGCGTGGAGTATAGATGGCCAAAGGGCCAGGCCCGGCATGGGCCCTTAGCAGGCACGGCCCGAAGGGGGTTGGGCCGGCATGGCACGCCGTGACACCCGGGCTGTGGCGAGGCGGGTGTCGTGCCTGACCAACAGCCCAACACGGCCTGCTGGGTCGTTTTTTGGGTCGAGCTGGCCCAAGAAGCACGGTCCGAGGCGAGGATCGGGCCAGCCCGCAGCTCGAAACAGGTGAGAGCGAGTGAGAGAGAGGGTAGGAAGGGAGGAGGAGGCCAAGGCGTGGTGGAGGCCGATGCTCTCGAGCTGGACCCGGAGGTGGCCGACATCCTCAACTTCAAGCTGGATCCGGAGGTGGCCGACGTCCTCGACCTCGAGCTAGATCCGGAGGTGGCCGACGTCCTCGACCTTGAACCGGATGTGGAGGAGGCCGATGCCCTAGAGCTGGATCCGGAGGAGGTGTGGAGGCCGGCCACCGCCGTGTGCGCTGCGGTTTCGCGAGGGGGGCATGGAGTGCCGTGGAGGAGCGATGTGGCTGCAAGGGGAGCCACGAGGCACGAGCGGGGCTGCGGGGGGCGAGGAGTCGCGCGACACGAGAGTCGCGACCACGAGCGCGAGACCGCGGGGAGTGCGGCGGTGGGGGGAGATGGAAATGAAGTTGGGCTCTTAGCAGGCTGTCAGGCCGCTTGTCGGTGTTTCGGACCGGGAGGCCCTCAACCAACTAGTAAATTTGTACTGCGTGTTCTCAATCCCAGATGGCGATGCAAAGAGACACAAGGCTTATACTGGTTCAGGCGATCGGTGCCCTATATCCAGTCTGAGAGATCGATCTTGTATTCCTTACACCGAGGTGCTCGTAGTAGGGGGTTACAAGCAGGGTGAGAGAGGGAGCCAGTCCCAGGTCTTGGCACGGAGTGATGCGGGCTGCTTGAGACGTTGCTCTCCGACAGCGGGGGAGTATGCGTGTTATAGGGTGTTGTTTTTGTGTGTGCCTGTGTTCCTCCCCTAGAAACGGCCCAAATCCTTTCCTTTTATAGTTGAAGGGAGGACCAGGGTAGTACGTATGCTAACTATACGGCATCGTGCGAACGGAGGCGGCGTGTTCGAGCTCTGTAGCCTGTTCCTGTGGCGGCATGGTCGTCGGAGTGGTCCGTCCTTGAAGCGCTGGGGCGACGTGCTGGTCACATCCGATCTTGTGCGTCATGGGAGCTCCAGGGCTACCTCGAAGCGGGCGCGGCGGTCAGCGTGCGGGTTGACTGCGCGCAAGGCCGAGGCTTGGTAGGTGCTGAGGCCGAACCATGGTGGGGGTCTCGGCAGTCGTGAATCTTGAGATGGCCGAGGCTCGGAGGGAGCGGTCGGTCTGGTACGCTGGTTCGGAGGCGATGATGACCCAGGCTAGACCTCCCATGCCGCGTTGTCCTCGGGGCAGGTGTTACGGGGCACAGCGTAACGCCGGCGCTGATCATGGGCACAGCGTCGGAACACAGTGGCCAGTAATCCCCGTTGTGCCTTGTCTTAGCCGGTATGGTGTTGGTGCGACTCCTTGTCCCGTCGGCAACTCCGTGGTGTCGAGCCGTCGTCCGGCTGAGATTGCGGGAGTGGTTGACGCATTAATAGGACGTGACATGCTGTCGGGAAGACTGGTCGAGGCAGGAGCGACGGGTTATTGACAAGCCAGCCTCGGGCGATATGGAGAATAGTTGTCTCAGTCGAGGCTGTACGCACGGGGCCTCGGGCGAGACGGAAATTGGGCTCCTTGCCGAGACCTCTCGTGAGAGGCCTCGCGCGAGGCGGAGATTTCGTCAGGGTGTCGAAACCTCCCATGCGAGGCCTCAGGCGAGGCGGAGAGCCGATGGGCTCGGACGGGGTTGGTGGTGAACCTATGGCTTACCTTCTGGCTTTGTTGTTGATAAGATTTAAGTGACTCTTTTGGTGTACGCTCGGGGTACCCCGTTTTATGGTACCCGATAGTAGCCCCCGAGCCTTAGGGGGAGTGCGTGCACTCTCCCTGAGGGTTTGTCGAGACTTGGCTTGCGGCCGCTCCTGTAGGGATTGTGTTTTTTGTACTTCGAGGCCTCGGTGGGTGCGCGTGAGCGCACCCACCGGGTGTAGCCCCCAAGGCCCTGGGGGAGTGGATTCATTCCCCCAGGGTCTTTTTTTCTCACTTTGAGTGAGGGATTTTGCATTTACCGAGCCCACAAGTGCGAGTTCGGGTCGCGGGGTTTAGGCAAGGTCGCAGGAAGAGCCCCCGAGCCTCTGCATGGAGCGAGAGGGCGATCGAGAGCACCCCTGACTTTTTGTATGACCCTCGCGTTTCCTTTTCGCTCGGAAGGAGGGGTGGGATATGCCAGGCTACCCTCGGTGGGCGCGAGCGGTGACATTCCCGGTGAGCTATTATCGGGTAATCTGAGTGGAGGCCCGAGCCCCGTTCGCTAAGGGTCGGCTAGCGGTCCGGAGACGCACTCCAAGAGTACCAGAGGGTTTCTCTAGTGGGTGCCGGGGCCGTTCGCTGGGCCCCGGTGGCTCGTTGCCTCCCTACGGTGGGATCCCATTCGAAGACCTCCCTACCGGTCTCGGACACGACTTGGGGCGTCCCGATCGATCGTTCGCTTAGGCCTTGGCCATACTTGGGCTTGCCCACAGTCGTCCCTGACTCTATTGCCCTGGGGTGGCTGTCGAAACCCTAGGGGGCCCAGCCTTCGAACCCCTGGACCGTAACGGGCTCGATGCCCTTTATCATGTTTTTAACAAAACTTCCAGCGCAGGCTTTGGTCGTTTGTCTTTGTCTTGGGTACAGGAGAAGCCCCCGAGCCTCTGCACGGAGCGAGAGGGCGGTCAGGGGTCCTCCTGACTTTTTTGTTCGACCCTCACATATCCTTTTCGTTCGGACGGAGGGGTTGTTTGCTGAGCCCATTCGGGTGCGAGCCTGGGTCGCTGGGTCTCGGCAAGGTTGCAGGAAGAACCCCCTAGCCTCCGCATGGAGCGAGAGGGCCATCAGGAGTTCCCCTGGCTTTTTGTATGCCCCTCGCACGTGAGGGTTTGTTTGCCGAGGCCCCCTTGGGTGCGAGCCTGGGTCGCGGGGTCTCGGCATATCTGCAGGAAGAGCCCCTAGCCTCTACACGGAGCGAGAGGGCCATCAGGAGCTCCCCTGTCTTTTTGTACGACCCTCACACTTCCTTTTCGCTCGGAAGGAGGGTTTGTTTTGCCGAGCCCCCTCGAGTGCGAGCTGGGGTCGCTGGGTCTCGGCAAGGTTGCAGGAAGAGCCCCTTAGCCTCTGCACAGGGCAAGAAGGCCGTTAGGGGTTCTCCTGACCTTTTTGTACGACCCTCATGCTTCCTTTTCGCTCGGAAGGAGGGGTGGAATGTGCCATGCTACCCTCGGTGGGTACGAGCGGTGGCACTTCCGGTGAGCTGTTATCGGGTAGTCCAAGTGGAGGCCCGTACCTCATTCGCTAGGGGTCGGCTAGCAGTCTAGAGACGCACTCCAAGAGTACCGAAGGGTTTCTCTAGTGGGTGCCGGGGCCGTTCGCTGGGCCCTGGTGGCTCGGTGCCTCCCTACAGTGGGATCCCATTCGGAGACCTCCCTACCGTTCTCGAACATGACTTTGGGCGTCCCAAGCGTTTCGCTTGCTTGGGTCTCGGCCCCGTATGGGCTCACCCACGGTCGTCCCTGACTCTGGCGGCTGTCGAAACCCCTAGGGGCCTAGCCTTCGAACCCCTGGACCGTAACGGGCTCGACGCCTGGTTCCTTCATCTGAAAGGAATAGGGCGGGGGGAATATCTTCCCCATCATCTCGACAACGACTGGCGTGCCTTTTGAGGCGGTTTTCTGGGGAGACGGAACGTCGCCTGCTGCCATAGCAGTCGAGCGCGACGTGGCGTCAGCGGATGGGACGTAACTGTTCCCGTAATTAATGAGAAAAAGGTGGGCGCGTGGGCGATAAAATCGGATCTGGGTTAACCGCGCCGGATTCAGGGGAAACTTCCCCGATTTCATCGCCCGTCCGTTTCGCCTTTACCCTGCATAAATACGCAACGAGCCTCGCCCCTCCTCACCTTACCTTGTCTACGTTAGTTCTGCCCCCATCGAGCCGTCGCTAGAGCAGCGGACACTGGGAAGAAGAAGGGAGAAAGGCGAGCCAGAGAGAGAGAGAGAGAGAGAGAGAGAGACAAACTCACCACCGCATTCGAACCCTCCACTACCCTTATGGCCGGCGACATCATTGTCATCGAGGCGGACCCTTGGGATCCGTCTGACGTCACCGTGGAGATGCTTTAGTCACTCATCGATGGCGGACTCCTTCGTCTGGTGACGGACCCCAACAGGTCAGAGTGGATCGCTCCGTCGGGCGAGCTGGAGCCAAGGCCTCACGACGGTGACGTCGTGAGCTTCGTCTCCTTTCACGAGCACGGCCTCGGCGTTCCGGCAGATCGGTTCATGCGGGTGCTCCCGCACTACTATGGCATGGAGCTCCATAACTTCAACCCCAACTCCATCGCGTAGGCGGCCATCTTCGTCGCTGTCTGCGAGGGGTACTTGGGGATTGCTCCCCATTGGGAGTTGTGGCTCCATCTCTTTTGGGCGGGGCACACCACTAAACCAACGGGCACGTCGGGCATGAGGAAAGTGGTGAGGGCCGGCGGCTGCACTCTCCAAGTGCGTCAGGACTGCCAACACCTCTACATCCCGGCCCAGCTCGCGTCATCCAATCGTCAATGGTACACGAGCTGGTTCTATCTTCGCAACGACGATGGAGGACTTCCCCCCTACACTGGGCGGATTGTGGGGAGCTGCCCGAAGAGGTGGAAGTACGGCGTCCTGAGGGAGGATCAGCCCAAGCTGCAGCCGCTTCTGGAGGGGCTGGAGAGGCTACGGAGCCGTGGCCTTACTGCGGCTGTGGTCATGGCTGCCTTCCACCACCGAAGGGTGCTGCCGCTGATGGCTCGGCGGCGGTGCCTGTTCGAGATGAGGCCGGGTGAACCAAATGAGGGCATCCGGATGTCCTCCTCCGCCCTTTCCGATGAGAAAATTCTCCATCGGGTGGGGGAGACGATGGAGGTGGAGCTGAGGGGCGGCAACCTGACCCCCATCGCGATGCGCCTATCGTGGGGGTTCCTCTCGCTGGTAAGTCACGCGCCGCTATGGCCCCTGAGCCTTCTCCGCTTCTCCCTACTTCTCGTTCCCTTATGCACATTCGCCATTCCTTCAGGGGATGATGGACGTGCGCGCCTCTCCACCGCCCGTTCCTGAGGACGCGAGGCGGTGGGCGATCAACCGGGCGCACGCCGAGGCACAGAAAAAGTGGAAGGACGCCAAGGCGGTGAAGCGCACGAAGAAGATCCTTGCGCACGAGGAACTGGACAAGCGCCGCCGCCAGCAAAGGAAGGATGGCCTCCTGTTGGAGGAGTCCCCATCGTCGTCGGTATCGATGGATGCCTCGGACGGGGATGACGGGGGTGAGATGGGGCGGGGTCCCCTAGACCATCTCCCTGACGTCGGGGAGACGGTGCCCGGGGCATCGGCAAATAGTCCGGCGCTCCCAGAGGGAGGAGGAGGAGCTGTCCCGAGGTACGCAGTCGCCCGCCCTGGGGTCGAGGCCGACACGCTTGAGGCGTGGGCGCTAGGCAAGCATGCCGTTAGCCCGATGGGCCCGACGGTAGTAGCGGAGCAGGCGGCGGTGGGTGCAACGCCACCGCCCCTGCAGAGGATCAAGGGAGCGCCGGGGCCCGTCGGGGACCGGTCGGCACTGGTGGATGCGGAGGCCGCGCCCCTGCCGCGGCCACCGCCCTTGCAGACGAGGGTTGCAGTGCCGAAGCGGCTGCAGCCTCACTCGGGGTAAGCGTATTTTTGGGTAGAGCCGCAGCGTTTTCCGTTCGCTCTTTGGTCTTGTGCTGACCCTGTAGGTGATTTGTCCTTAGTCGGAAGCGATCTGCGGAGGTGCTTTCCTTGGCGCCCCTCAAGGCGCTCAAGGTGAGCCCTGGCTCCTCCGCCCACTGGGTGGCAGAGGTGCAGGCCGCCCTACAACACGGCACGGCATCAGCGAGGGCCGACCCGAAGGAGCCGGTCACCCAAGGAGGGGTTGCCGAGGCGACCCCGACACAGACAGGGGAGGGAGTGCTTTCACCCCGCGAGGGCGAGGCTCATGAGTCGGATGGGGCCGAGGTGCCCTTAGTTGCCGAGGCCACCGAGGTCGAGGTCCCTAGGGTCCCTGAGGCTAAGGCGATGGAGGCCGGGGCGCTCAAGACCGCCGAGGCCACAGCGGCGGGGGTCGATGTTTCTGCGACCACCGAGGCCACGATGGCGGAGGCCGGAGCCCCCGAGACCGCCAAGGCCATGATTGCGGAGGCTGGACCCCTCGAGATCACCGAGGCCGACGTGACGGTGGCGAGGCCGTCTGCCCAGGAGGTGGAGATGAAGGCGGCAGAGGCCTTGGTGGCGCCCTTAGTTCAGGGCCCACCGTTGTTATGAGAGAGCGCCCGAGAGGCGGAGGTCTATCCGATCTCCTCCGATGATACTTCCTGGGCACGGGAGGTGGTCGACGCCGAGGAGACCGGCGCCGTGGAACAGCCGGTTCTGACCCTGGGCGAGGGAAGCTTGGCCCTCGTGCGGGTGCGACCCGAGCCTCGTGGGTGGGATCACCCGCGTGTACTGTGGCGGAGCCAGGATGACCCTGAGGGGGAGCCTCTGTTCGCCCTTGAGGACGCAGCCGAGGGCGGGCACTGGGACACCTTCGAGCAATATCGCCAGCTCATGGAGTGGTCACTACGGACGGTGCTGTCCGTGGTGGCCGACAAACTGCCCGGAGTCGCCCAGGTTCGCGCTTTCTTTTCTCGTGCGATGTCGTCTTTTTCTGAGTTTTGTTGTAGTGAATGACCCCTGTTCTGCTTCCCCAGGAGCTCGAGACCCGGTCCCTTGGGAAGTCGGTCTTTTTCCGGCGGGAGAGGGATGTCTAGGACCAGCTCCAGCGGCAAAAGGGCCTGCTTGCGGGTGCCAACGAGCTTCTAGCGGCGCGGAGCGCGGAGGTGGAGGACCTTCGGCTTCATTGTGCTGACGCGAAGGTCGAGGTGGTCATGGCCCAGGAGTAGGTCACCCCTTTGGCGGCGTGGGTCAAGGAGTTGGAGGAGGAGCTTACCCACGTCACCGGTGATCGAGATGCCTTCAGGTCCCGGGCTGAAGAAGCGACGGCCTCGGGCAAGGCCCTTGCTGGGCAGCTGGGGGCAGAGCAGAGTGCGCACCAGCTAACGAAAGGCGCCTTGGATGAGGCCCTTACAGCGGTTGAGGCCTCTTGGACCGAGGCTGTGGTCTAGAGGGGAAAGGCCGAGGGTGAGTACTGTCCCCCTCGTTTTCTTCGTTTTTCTTATGTTCGCCTCCTAACTCCCTGGTGTGATGCAGAGCTGGGGAGAGAGGTCTCTAGGGCTACCGAGGCTTCTCGGGTCGAGGCCCAGCGCCTAAAGGAAAAGGCCGATGCCTCCATGGCCGAGGCCCAACACTGGGGAGAGAAGGCCGAGGCCTCTCGGGCCGAGGCCCGACGCTGGGAGCAGAAGGCGAGGGGTGAGTTCCACAGGCTTCCATCCCTTTTTTGGCTTGTTTTTCTTCGCACTCAATCTCACTCTGTTTCCTTGGGCGTAGGGTTGGAGGCGGAGTTCACCCGGCAGCCGAGGCTTCTATTGTGGTGCAGGCGGTGCTCGAGACTGAGATTGGGGAGCACGAGACGCTGAAAAGTGCCGCCCATACCGCCTGTGAGGCCTCAGAGATCGAGGGGGTTCAGTCAGGCAGCTCCCTTGGGAGCCGTTTGATTGCGCTGAGTGGCCAAATGCGCGAGCAGCTCCGAGGAGCGCTGCACACGGGTGTCAAGCGCGCGTTGGCTGTCATCGCCTCTCACTACATCAGCGTTGACCTCTCGGCCATCAGTGATGGCTATGTCCTGCCTGATGATGATGAGGAGGCCGACGTGGCGGTCACGAAGCTGATGGAGGTGGCGAAAGGCCCTGGCATGGCGCTAGCAACGCTGTTCGAAGAGGAGGTGGTCCCTCCCCTGCCGTCTGCCGATGCTGGAGGCCCTGAGCCTTGACCTAGGCCCAAGGGGCCATGTAAAAATAGAGTAGGAATTATCTTTGTATCGTAACGCTTGTGGCCGTCGAGGCCTTTCTTTTTGAAGTACTCGTGTTTCTTAGTCGTTGGTCTTGTATTTTCGAGCCTCTGCCTTCTGTTATCTCTGATCAGATTTCTTTTGCAAAAAACCTCCTTGGAGCTTAAGCAGTCCCTTGGGCGAGAGGTGGTGAGGGATTGCCGTAGCCCGAAGGCGTAGGCCATCTCGCGACTCTACCAGCCTCTTGCTTAGGAAACAGACTTTGGTCCGTGGGCTTTTTACAACCGATTCGTCAGAGCGTGCTAGAGAGACTTGGCGTAGGATTTTTTTCGAAAAACAACTGAAGAATGGTGCTTGAAAAATGGTGCGTGGGACTTAGGGGGAGTCCCCCATCTAGCCCCCGAGGGAGGCTTGGTTCTGCAGAGGTAGAGCCAAGTCTGCCTTACAGTGTTATCGTATTGCCGAGACCCACGATGGACTCGGGGGGTTTCTCGAAAAACTAGAACAGCTAAAGAACGCTTCTTAATTGTATTCCGAGAAACAATATATACAATGTTTGGAAATTTAAGGGTAAAAGCGACGTAGTTGTTCTATGTTCCAAGCGTTGGTGAAGATTTCGCCCTTCTCATTGGCTAGCTTGTAGGTCCCGGGCTTCAGTACTTGGGCGACGATGTACGGCCCTTCCCATGGTGGGGTCAGCTTGTGGCGGCCCTTGTTGCTCTGTGTTAGCCTCAACACCAGGTCGCCTACCTTCAAGTCTCTGTTTCGAATGCGCCGAGCCTGATAGCGTCGCATGGCTTACTGGTACTTGGCCGAATGTAGTAGCGCAACGTCTCGGGCTTCCTCTAGTTGGTCGAGGGCATCTTCGTGGGCGGTGCGGTTGCTTTGCTCGTTGTAGGCCTGTAGCCTCGGGGAACCATATTCCAAATCAGTGGGGAGGATGGCCTCGGCACCATAGACCAGGAAGAAAGGTGTGAACCCCGTGGCTCGGCTTGGAGTGTTCCTCAGGCTCCAGGTGACCGATGGGAGTTCGGCGAGCCATTTCTTGCCAAACTTCTTCAACCAGTTGTAAATTCTTGGCTTGAGGCCTTGTAGGATCATGCCGTTGGCACGTTCTACTTGGCCATTTGTCCTTGGATGTCCTACGGCCGACCAAGCCACACGGATGTGGTGGTCGTCGCAGAACGCCAAGAATTTTTTGCTGGTGAACTGTGTCCCGTTGTCGGTGATGATGGTGTTTGGGACCCTGAACCTATGGATAATGTCGGTGAAGAATAGCACTGCTTGCTCGGATTTGATTTGATTGATCGGACAAGCCTCAATCCACTTGGAAAATTTATCGATTGCTACCAAGAGATGGGTGTAGCCCCCAGGCGCCTTCTGCAGAGGCCCGACCATGTCGAGCCCCCATACTGCAAATGGCCAAGTGATGGGGATGGTTTAGAGGGCTTGGGCCAGGAGGTGTGTCTGCCGTGCGTAGTACTGGCATCCCTCGCAGGAGCGTACTAACTTGGTGGCGTCGGCAACCACCGTCGGCCAGTAGAACCCTTGGCGGAAGGTGTTTCTGATGAGCGTCTAAGGCGCCGCGTGGTGCCCGTAGGCCCCTGTGTGCAAGTCCCAAAGTAGGGCTTGGCCTGCCTCGGTGGTGATGCATCGTTGGAGGACGCCAGAGGGACTTCACCTGTACAATTCGTGATTGTAGAGGACGTAAGTCTTGGCTTGTCGCGCAAGCCATCGGGCTTTGGTCCTATCGCTAGGAAGCTCTCCCTGAGCGAGCCAATCAAGGAATGGGACTCGCCAGTCTGTGTTCTGGTCGGTCTGGGGAGGCCCTGTGTCCACTTCCATGACCTCGGGCTCGGCCGAAGGCGTCTTGGCAGTCGAGGAGGCATCGAGCCTCACGGTGGGTTCAGCTGGTGGGCCCTCTTCCGCTGCTGAGGCGTAGTCAACGGAAGGCTTGTGGAGGTCCCTGGCAAAGACGTTCGGGGGGATCGGAGCCCGTGTCGAGGCCATCTTTGCCAGTTCGTCCGTGGCCTCGTTGTATTTCTGGGCGATGTGGTTGAGTTCGAGACCGTCGAACTTGTCTTCTAGGCGACGTACCACCTTGCAGTACGCCTCCATTTTGGGGTCGAGGCAGTTTGACTCCTTCATGACTTGATCAATGACGAGTTACGAGTCGCCCCGAATGTCAAGACGTCGTACTCCAAGCTCGATGGCGATCTGCAAGCCATTGACGAGGGCTTCATACTCGGCCACATTGTTGGAGGCGGCGAAGTGGAGCCAAACCATGTAGCACATGTGTATTCCGAGGGGCGAGATGAAGAGCAGACCCGCGCTTGCCTCGGACTTCATCAGGGACCCGTCGAAGTACATGGTCCAGCACTCCGTCCGAATTTGAGAAGGTGGCAGTTGGGTGTCGGTCCACTCAGCCACAAAATCGGCCAAGACTTGAGACTTGATTGCTTTCCGAGGTGCAAAGGTCAGGGCTTCCCGCATGAGTTCGACAACCCATTTGGCTATCCTACCCAAGGCCTCCTGGTTATGGATTACCTCTCCTAGGGGGAAGGACGATATTACTGTTACTGGGTAGGACTCGAAGTAGTGGCGCAGCTTGCGTTGAGTCAAGACTACGGCGTAGATAAGCTTTTGGATGTGGGGGTAGCATGCTTTGGTCTCAGAGAGCACTTCGCTGATGAAGTAGACAGGTCGTTGGATGGGTAGAGCATACCCCTCTTCCTGCCTCTCTACTACTACGGCCGCGCTGACCACTTGGGTTGTTGCAGCGACTTATAGTAAGAGGGCCTCGTCCCTGGCCAGCGGTACCAAGATGGGAGGATTGGTGAGCAGCGCTTTGAGCTTGGCGAGGGCTTCTTCGGCCTCGGGGGTCCAAGAGAAGCGTTCGGATTTTCTCAAGAGGCGGTACAGAGGCAAGCCTTTTTCGCCGAGGTGCGAGATGAAGCGGCTCAGGGCCGCAAGGCATCCCATGACCCTCTGTACTCCCTTGAGGTCTCTGATTGGTCCCATGCTAGTTACAGCCGAGACCTTCTCCGGGTTGGCTTTGATGCCACGTTCTAAGACTATGAATCCCAAGAGCATGCCTCGAGGGACCCTGAACACACACTTCTCGGGATTGAGCTTGATGCCCTTCTCTCTAAGGCATTTGAAGGCTATCTTCAAGTCATCGACGAGATCCTCGGCCTTTCTGGACTTGACCATGATGTCGTCTACATAGGCCTCGACGGTTCGCCCGATGTGGTCGCCAAAGACCTGGGTCATGCACCGCTGGTAAGTGGCCCCTGCGTTTCTGAGGCCGAAAGGCATAGTCATGTAGCAGTACATGCCGAATGGGGTGATGAAAGAAGTCACGAGCTGGTCGGACTCTTTCATCTTGATCTGATGGTAACCAGAATATGCATCAAGGAAAGACAAAGTCTCGCATCCCGTAGTGGAGTCAACGATTTGATCGATTCGAGGTAATGGGAAGTTGACTTTTAGACAGGCTTTATTCAAACCAGTGTAGTCTACACACATCCTCCATTTCCCATTTTTCTTTTTGACCAACACAGGGTTAGCTAACCACTCTAGATGGGATACTTCCCTGATGAACCCGGCCACCAAAAGTTTCTGCACCTCCTCGCTGATGGTCCTACGCTTTTCCTCATCGAATCGGCGTAGGCGCTGCTTCACCGGTCTAGAGCTGGCCCAGATGTCTAAGGCGTGCTCGGCGACCTCCCTTGGTATGCCCGGCATGTCTGAGGGACTCCACGCGAACATGTCGGCGTTTGCGCGGAGAAAGTCGACGAGCACGGCCTCCTATTTGATGTTGAGGGTGGCGCTTATCCTCAGCGCTCGGTCGTTGGGGCAGGCGGGGTCGACTAGGACAAGCTTGATGGCCTCCGCGGGCTCGAACGTCCCAGCTCGATGCTTGGGCTCAGGCAGCTGGCTACCGAGTCGGTCGAGGTCGACGATGAGGGTCTCGGCTTCCACGAGAGCCTCGGCGTATTCGATGCACTCGACGTCGCAGTCGTATGCATGCTCGTACGTGGACTCGATCGTGATGACGCCGTTGGGACCCGGCATCTTGAGCTTGAGGTAGGTGTAGTTGGGGACCACCATGAACTTGGCGTAGCATGGCCGCCCCAGGATGGCATGGTAGGTTCCCCTGAATCTGACCACCTCGAAGGTAAGTACCTCCTTGCGGTAGTTGGATAGGGTGCCGAAGCAGACGGGAAGGTCGATGCGCCCGAGGGGTCGCGTGCGTTTCCCTGGCACGATGCCATGGAAGGGCGCGGCGTCACCCCGGAGCCGCGAATGGTCGATCTCTAGGTGCTCCAGGGTACTGGCGTAGAGGATGTTGAGGCTGCTGCCTCCGTCCATCAATACCTTGGTGAGCCAGGTGTTGCCGACGATCAGGTCGACAACAAGCGGGTACTGCCCGGGATTCGGGACATGGTCGGGGTGGTCATCTCGATCAAAGGTGATCGCTTCCCAAGACCAGTCGAGGTATCGGGGAGTGACCACCTTGACCGAGAAGACCTCTCGGCGCTCCCTCTTCCGTTGGCGTGCTGTGAGGCACGCTGAGGGTCCGCCAAAGATCATGAAGGCGCTGTGAACCTCGGGGAACCCATCGTCCTTGTCATCGTCCCGGTCGCCGGCCCCTTTCGGCTTGGTGTCGTCGTTGGGGGGGGGCTGAGCTTGGCGTAGTAACGCCTGAGCATGGAGCAATCCTCGAGGGCGTGCTTTACCGGGCCCTGATGGTACGGGCAAGGTTTCCTAAGCATGTCGTCGAAGGGCCTAGGGCCATTGAGGCCTCTGGGATTCTTGCGTTCTGCGGTCGCAACCAAATCAGCCTCTAGGACCTCCTGCTTCCCCAGGCGGCCCTTTTTCTTTCTCTTGGGGAGGTGGGAGGCTGAGGCCTCGGGGGCCTCGTCTCTCCGCTTCCCCTTGGCATTGCTGTCGGGGAAGATGGCTCCAACAGCCTCTTCGCCCGAGGCGAAGTTGGTGGCGATGTCGAGGAGCGCGGCAGCTGAGCGCGGCATGTTCCGACCTAACTCTTGGACCAAGTCCTGGTAGGTGGTGCCAGAGAGGAAAGCCTAGACGATTTCTGAGTCGCCGACGTTGGGCAATTCGGTGCACTATTTGGAGAAGCGTCGGATGAAGTCTCGGAGAGACTCGTCCGGTTTCTGGCGACAGCTCTTAAGATCCCAGGAGTTCCCAGGGCGCACGCATGTGCCCTGGAAGTTCCCGACGAAGATCCTAACCAAGTCGCATCAGTCGTGGATTTGTGAGGGGGGAAGGTGCTCGAGCCAGGCTCGCGCCGAGTCTGACAAGAGCAAGGGGAGGTTACGGATGATGAGCAGGTCATCGTTCGCGCCACCTAGCTGACAGGCCAGGCGATAATCGGCAAGCCAGAGTTCGAGATTGGTCTCGCCGCTATACTTCACGAGGTTGGCTGGTTGCCGAAACTAGGATGGGAAATGAGCAGCGTGGATGGCTCTGCTAAAGACCCGAGGGCCTGGCGGTTCGGGAGAAGGACTGCGGTCCTCCTCACTGTCATAACAGCCACCTCGGTGTGGGTGGTAGCCCTGAGCAGGTCCCTCATTGTCGTGGCGTCGTCGCCTGCTGACCACCTCATGGTCTCCCTGCACCTCGCGTCGATTGCCGAGGCGGTCAAGCAGCAAGGGGACCCTGTGGGCTATCGGTGCTCGAGCGGGCTCGGGACGAATCGAGGCTTCCCTATCCTACCGAGGTGGTGTCGTGGGTAGGTTCAAGGCGCCCCCGTGCCATCGGGAGGTAGAACTCTCGGCCTGCTGCACCGCGGCGGTCTCTAGGAGATCTCAGAGCTCGCCGCGGACCCGTCGCCCCTTCGTGGTAGAAGGCTCGGGCATCGCGTGGACCAGCATTGCCGTAGCCGCGACATTCTGGCTAGCGCGATTGAAGACTGGGGTTTGCTCACTCCCTTCGTCGTCGTGGATGCGGTGATGCACATCATGGGCCCTCCGTCGGGCTCCTCCGCCGTCGCTGTGACCTCGCTGCTCCTGTTCGAGAGAGTCTCAAAGCTGCTGTAGAAGGAGTCGGTCTTGTTCGACCTTGGCCTGGAGCTGACGGAGCTGTTCCAGGTCCAGGCGTTGAGGTCATGCAAGGGCGAGGTTCTCGTTCCGTGCTGCCGATAGGACAATGCGTGGAGGTGTGGCGGCGCCTGTACCCGGGTGAAGCGGGGAACGGCTACCCACCCCCTTGTCCTCCTCGTCCGCCCTCGGCATCCCGAGCCCAACGTGGAAACACTCGTGAGTGGGGTCGTAGGTGCCCTCGTCGTCGAAGTCGGAGTAGCCAAAGCAGTATTCGCTTGCGGCCAAGAAGCGGCGCATGGCTTCAGGGTCATGGAGTCTGGAGAAATCTGCTTCGGGCCATGCCTCGTCCTCCTCCAAGGAGTCGGCGTGGGTGTCGAGGTTGAGAGCGAAGCGCTGGCGGCGTCCTACAGGATCCTCGTGAGCGGAAGTGTAAGCGTAAGCATAAGAGGCGGCGACATTTCTCAACCCAAAGGGGTATGGGGATGGTGCCATCGCCGGGCTCTGCTCCACCGAGTTGGCTCCTCAGGGAGCGGTGGAGCGGAGCTTGATGACTGGGCATCGCCGCGTGCCACCGGCGTTTTTCCCTTGTCCAAGCTCAGGCTAGACAGGTCCCCAACCAGGGACCTTGCGCCAACAGCTGGTCGTAGGATACCGGCGGAGAGCAGCGTGTCACCCTGGATTCGCATAGCGTCGGGGTGATCCTGCTCGCGTCGTGCCTGGCGAGCGCGGCGAGAGCGGCCGCCTGGGCGTCGCTTGTGCCTGGGCTGCCGGTGCGTGACTTCATCGTCGGTTGGTGGGGCTCGGGGCGTGAGGAGTACCATGTCGTACTCATGCCATAGAGACATGAACTCTAGGCACCCAAACCAAATCACCGTGCCGAGGCGCAACGGTCGTACGGGGTCTGCCATCCGGAACTTGTTGGGATGACGAAACTGACATGTAGAGGCCCCTACCTGGCACGCCAACTGTCGGTGTTTCGGACTGGGAGGCCCTCAACCAACTAGTAAATTTGTACTGCGTGTTCCTAATCCCGGATGGTGATACAAAGAGACACAAGGCTTATACTGGTTCAGGCGATCGGTGCCCTACATCCAGTCTGAGAGATCGATCTTGTATTCCTTGCACCGAGGTGCTTGTAGTAGGGGGTTACAAGCAGGGTGAGAGAGGGAGCCAGTCCTAGGTCTCGACATGGAGTGATGCGGGCTACTTGAGACATTGCTCTCCGACAGCAGGGGAGTATGCGTGTTATAGGGTGTTGTTTTTGTGTGTGCCTGTGTTCCTCCCCTAGAAACGGCTCAAATCCTTTCCTTTTATAGTTGAAGGGAGGACCAGGGTAGTACGTATGCTAACTATACGGCGTCGTGCGAACGGAGGCGGCGTGTCCGAGCTCTGTAGCCTGTTCCTGTGGCGGCATGGTCGTCGGAGTGGTCCGTCCTTGAAGCGCTGGGGCGACGTGCTGGTCACATCCGATCCTGTGCGTCATGGGAGCCCCAGGGCTACCTCGAAGCGGGCGCAGCGGTCAGCGTGCGGGTCGCTGCGGGTTGACTGCGCGCGAGGCCGAGGCTTGGTAGGTGCCGAGGCCGAACCATGGTGGGGGTCTCGGCAGTCGTGAATCTCGAGATGGCCGAGGCCCTGATGTAGGGTGCCGAGGCTCGGAGGGAGCGGTCGGTCTGGTACGCTGGTTCGGAGGCGATGATGACCCGAGCCAGACCTCCCATGCCGCGTTGTCCTCGGGGCGGGTGTTACGGGGCACAGCGTAACGCCGGCGCTGATCATGGGCACAGCACCAGAACACTGTGGCCAGTAATCCCCGCCGTGCCTTGTCTTAGCCGGTATGGTGTTGATGCGACTCCTTGTCCCGTCGGCCACTCCGTGGTGTCGAGCCGTCGTCCGGTGCGGGAGTGGTTGACGCATTAATAGGACGTGACATGCTGTCGGGAAGACTGGTCGAGGCGGGAGCTACGGGTTATTGACAAGCCAGCCTCGGGCGATACGAAGAATAGTTGTCTCAGTCGAGGCTGTACGCACGGGGCCTCGGGCGAGACGGAAATTGGGCTCCTTGCCGAGGCCTCTAGTGAGAGGCCTCGCGCGAGGCGGAGATTTCGTCAGGGTGTCGAGACCTCCCATGCGAGGCCTCAGGCGAGGCGGAGAGCCGGTGGGCTCGGACGGGGCTGGTGGTGAACCCATGGCTTACCTTCTGGCTTTGTTGTTGATGAGATTTAAGTGACTCTTTTGGTGTACGCTCGGGGTACCCCGTTTTATGGTACCCGACACCGCTGTAGTCACCGGGGTCGAAGTCGTGCCTAATTGTAAAAGTCGGGTCGTGCCGTGCCGGCCCAGACACGGCCTGCAACACCGGGTCGGGCCGGGCCGGGCCCGCTGATCATCGGGTCGTGTTGTGTTTGGGTCGGGCCAAAATAGCGTGCTTCGTGCTAGGCCGTAGTGCTCGGGCTGTATGGACATTTATAGCGTGGAGCGAATAACGATTGATTTTTTTTCTTCTAATAATCGCCAAGACTTTGTCCACCACGAATTTAATCAGGCAGACTTGTGGGTTGTGAGAAGAACAAGTTGAGGATATGACGCCGATGCCACACGCCAGATCTGTGGAATCTCCTTTCTAGCATCTTTCATTTCTCTGCTTGGAACAGACGCAGCCCACGGTTATTAGGGAATTAAATGAAAATTGAAGATTGTACATTCTAAATCACATCACGTCATGTTTTGTTTTTTAATTTATTCCGCCCATTTTTTTGCTCGAGGAAAAATACAAAAACAGAACCGATGATGTGGTTCTCACTCGTTTTTACATCATCTTATTTTTTTCAGGTGGGATAAAAGCACTATTTCATCCTGTATTTATAGATCTAGGATAAATATTAGCTGTTATGTATTTTTACGATAATAAATATTAGTTTAAGAGTTTAGAAAGTCTTAGGAAAGCTCAAGAAGCTCGTGAGTCCCTTTACCAAGGCTCCTAAAATGGCACACAGATAACATAATTTTAGCTTAAGTTTTCGATTCTCCTCCGTTTGTATTTTTATTCGCAAAAAAACTATTCTTGTTTTGTTCTTTTTTCATGGTTAATAAAACCTAAAAATTTGTACATCCTTTCAGGCAATTTATGGAACAAATCAGACAAGAGGTGAGAAATGCCACCACGGTTTTTGAGAGCGTAAATAAAACAAAAAAAAGTCAATCTGCGAAGGGTAATACCAGCCCCTTGACGTTGCATTAAGAAGAAGATCTCATGCGGATTGAGAAAAAAAAACGGAATCCCACCCATACACTACGGCACGATAGAACTATAAGGACCAAGCCACGGCAGGACCTTAAACCCATGCTTCGGCGTGGGATAGAAATTTTTTTATAAAAACGAAAAGACAAATTTCACTACCACGCCATTGCCGGACCTTAAACCTATGTTTTGGGTGGGACTGAAAAAACGTTTATAAAAACCAAAAGACAAATCTCACGGCGGCCGCAAAATCTTTGCCTACTCCAAGCCGCACATAGCGAACATGGGCAGGCATTCACATGGATGAACAGTCCAGAGAATATAAGAAACAAAAAAAAAACCCCAAAAAACTATCATGTCCCATCTCTCGCTCTCCCCGAAAAATCAGGGCCGGCCGGCGGCCGCATCTACTCGGCTCGCCCGTGACTGTCAGCCGGCCGGCCAGGGGGGCCCACCCGAATCGCAGGATCCGCGACGGCGATCTCACGTCCAAGGTCCAAACACGCAGCGCGCGAATCGCGTCGCGTTGCGTTGCCGAAAGCAAAACAACGGGCACCGGGAGCTTCCGTGTTCCAGCCGTGAGCCTGCGATTGATCCTGTGAAAGTGAAGCGGACGAAGCATACGGTAGCACTTAGCACCGGCATCGAATGATGGATGGATGGATGGAGACGGGAGACGGCTCCTGTTCCGCGATATTTGGTGGGCCGGTGGCGTGGATGGACGAGGAGACGCCCCGCCGTCCGCCGACCGACCCCAACGAATCCTCCACCGAACGCAACGGATTTGTAGCCTCTCGTTTTGCTCTACTACTACTCAGCAAGCAACCTAGGATTCGTTCGTTCGTTCCACTCTGCTTGACGTCACGGAACAGGAACAACAACTCATCGAGAATTGTGCTACGGGCTACCCAACACGTATGGAATTTGTGCCAATTCACGTAACGTAAAATTAGCCAGGTCAGAAGACGGCAGGAGGACACGCTCGGCTTCGGCTCAAGCCCGGATTGTTTGGAACGAGGCAAAAACAAGAAAAAAAAAAGATCAAATCAATGGCTTGACGAACCGAAGCACGCAACGCATGACCCGAGGCATTTCGAAATCGAACGGAGAGAAATTTGAGCCCCCCGAAGAAATGAATTACTAAAAATCCACGGTACACCAGCTGCTGCCGCTTGCAGGCAGCTTCTTCACGAACCCAGCACACACATAAATGAAAACGGGAGGAGCATCGCATCGCATCACATCGCGTCTCGACGGCTCCGGCGGCCTAGACTAGTCTAGACGACGGTGTGCAGGATGATCTCGGAGGCGTCGAACCTGTGCCCCTGCTGCTGCTTCATCATCATCGCCGCGGCCGCGGTGGCGGAGTCGCCCTTGCGGCCGTCCCCGCCGGCCGCCGCCGCGGGGGACCCGGAGCCGGCGGGCGGGTGGTAGTAGAGGCGCGCGGTCTGCGGGCAGTGGGAGTGGAACCGCGCGGCGATGCGCACGCCCATGTCCAGCAGCTCCACGTACTTGCCCATCTCCAGCTTCCTCCTCTCTTCTTCTTCCTCCCCTGTAGCGCAGCGCAGATGAATCTCTCGGCAAGCCTCTGCTCTTCGATCTCGAACGGAACGGGAAGGGGAGATGACTAGTGTAGGTTAGCTGTGGATTGGATCCAGGAGGATGGTAGCTAGTGTTGCTGCTGCTTTTCGTGGAAGGAGGTGTCCCAGGAACAGCAACAAGGCGCTGCGGCCATGGAACGGCGGAGGAGAGGGTTGCTCATGCCTGGGGGAAGGGGAAGGAGATGGCCGGCCTCCTTTTATGCTACTGGGCCGGGGATGCCTAGTGCTAGTCCTCTTCTACGGGAGGGGTGGAGTAATTAATGAATGAATTTGTCTCGCGTTGGGTGTGGGCTGGCGGTGTGTGCGCTCGTTAACACCGCGTGGACCTGCTGGAACGCCTGCTGAAAACGGACCTCCCTGCTTTTTACCATGTTTTTTTTAGTTTTTCCCGTTGTTGCAGTTTACTTGCTGGGAGATAAAAACGTTTCTGCCATGGAAATTACAGTGGTTTTCGAGACGTCTTGCTCCCACGTTTGTCACGGCGCTCCCTTTTCCTCCAGCGTGAGGGAAAAAAAATCACAAAATATGAGCACGTGGAGCCCCGTTGCTCCATTTCTTTCGTGCAATCTGTTCGTTGGTTAATTTCTAAGCTAATAAGTCTGATTAGTGTTAGTTTATTGTGAGAAGAAAACAATATATCATAGCTGATATGCCTTATTGCCCGCGAACAGGCTGATGGGCTATTGGACTTGGACGTTGGACCACACCCACGCCACTGAAAGCAAAAGCACCGTAATAAAACACTCTCTCTGACTCTCCCTCGGAGTAGTCTCCGTGTTGCTTGGAGGAAGGAACGGAACGGAACGGAGGAGGGAGGTTCCTGTGCGTTCCGGGTTCACGGAACGGAAGCCTGGCGAGGTGCGGCCTCGCCCGGATGAAGCCTGCCTCTGCCTGGGCCGGGCTCGCTGCTGCCAGTACGAATGTGTGGTGTCCTGTGTCCAGGACGACTTTTTTCCCACCAAAAAATACTTGTACTAGGTACGTGACGTGCTACCACTAACGCCACTTTTCTTCGTACGAGTACGTACTACTGATACTCGCTGGGGGTTTGGTTCCGTTCACACGCGTGGCCTCTGGCTGCTCTCTCTCGTCTGGGCCGCTGTCGTCCGTTGCCTGATGGTGCCAAATGCAGCGCACCATTCAGCGTTAGCAGAGGACTTCGAGAACTTCTGACCTTTTTCTTTCTCCTTCCTTCGCAACTAATCACGCTGATAGGGATCAATGAAGCATCTGTGGTGTGTGCAGGCGTTTCATACGCACCAAACGGCCGATGCTGATATATTCTTTCCTCTCTGTTTTCCTTTTACAAATATATAAGAGATTCTTGTGTCCTCCGTTTAAAAAGAAGAGTTGGTGAGTGTGATTGATGAGATTTGTGAGGTTTTTGTTGGTTTTCTCGGTCGCTGACACGTTCTGAGGCATCCGCCCGCTCCCAAGGCTCCACAAAAAGAAGTGGTGGATCCAGGTTTTTAAGTTGGACATAACCGCGTTCGGCTGATCTTAAATTTGGCTTGTTCGGCTTCTTTTTTTTTAGTCGGAACAGTATTTTTCTCTCACAACATTTCAGCCAGAACAGTATTTTCAGCCAATTTCAGTCAAGTTTCAGATAAGCGAACGGGAAAAGCACTTACAATTTGTAGAGTCTATTGTCATTGACCTTAGTTTTAGCCATGTATTTGGCTTGGAAATCAATATGTTTATTGCTTTCATGTACATGGTTAGCATAGTGAGACATGTTTAATGCATACGTTGAGTTAGCCTCTTTTTTTTTCTATATTAATTCATAATGTTAGAAGTGAGTAGTTTTAGAAGCATTGAGATTTTTGTAATGAAAAATGCAGGTAATTTAGTTTTAGAAGTTACTTTAGGTTTTTATTGTAATGAAAGGGGTGTAAAGTTTTAGTTAAAGGCCTGTTTAGTACTACTTCATCATCTCTATCATGGAGCAACTCTAAGAAAACTTTGGAGTTTCTAGAGTAGGTGTTCCACAAATTCCACCTTTTTTTTCAGGAGTAGAGATGGCGGAGCTATTCCTATTTGGCTAGCAAAGTTGAGACCATAATGGGAACGAATAGTTCAAAACGTGTGTTCCAAATTGATTAGGTAGACACCATTGGAACTTTGCTAGCCAAATAGTTCAAAACGTGTGTTCCAAATTGATTAGGTAGACACCATTGGAACTTTGCTAGCCAAATAGTTCAAAACCTGTGTTCCAAATTGATTAGGTAGACACCATTGGAACAAAATAAAATAATACAAGCTAGTATGACTTAGAGCTTGGAGGGGTTAATTGTTAGCCGTTAAAAAAATAGTCATAAACGATTCAAATAGGAGGGTAAACAAGGGGCTAAAAATTATCCAAGCACGAGTTCTTATCACATTATATTAGCCAATAACAATCAACTAATAAGGACTAACAGTTTATTGCTATGGACTTATAGTCCCGAGATTCAAATATATACAATTACTCATTCTGTTTAAATTATAAGACATTTTGTTTTTTCTATATATAGAGCTACTACTATGCAACTCATTGGATATACACAATGTCTAGATACATAATACAAACAATATATGTAGAAAAAATCAAAACGTTTTGTAATTTAGAACAAAAATATTTTTTTTAGTTCTAACTTCTAACTACTAATTAGCCCGTTAAGGCCTTACTTAACCCATCCAAACATACGCCCCCTGCTCCCATCGCCGTCTCCACCCACCGCCGCCCCCATGGGCTACATCGAGCGCGTCCTCATCACCTGGAATTTGGTTGCGTCGATTGGAGGCACAAAGTCACGGTCTACAGGCAAGCTTTTGCAACAGCTAAAAGTCATAGGGCCGTGGGCGAGCGAGCTCTTACATGCGGTGCGCGAACAGGTATTTGGGCCTAAGAGCTTTGGGCTGGCCTGTCAGCACATGGGCTTAGGTGTGTACCAGCGTATGGGCCCTCTGCACGTCGCACGCTCGCTGTATTCCATGATCGGTTCCGTCCCGTTGTATGTCCTGTCAGCCCATGGGCTGTATTCCAGTTCTCCTGTCCGACTTCAACATTTGCGCGAGGAAAGAGTCCACGTTATCTTCCTCAACTTTTACGAAAGTCCGTTTTTCCTCATTGAACTTCAAAACCGGACAAAACACCTCCTTAAACTTTTAAAACCATTCATCTTACCTCCCTGGACCTGTTATCAGTGACGGACCTAGGTTTTTACCTATGGGTATACGTAGCAAAAAATTTCTTATGTAATTCGATGAAAATTTTCTTTTTTTTTATTTTTTTACATTGAAAATTCCTACCTATCTCTATGACTGGCAGACCCCAGGGTTTGCGGTGGCCCACCCTGCATACCCTGTGGGTCCGTCCCTGCCTGTTATAAGCAGTTTTGAAGGCAGTTTTGTCTTTTTCTTTTTTATTTATTTCGGATGAATCTTTGAAAAATCATAGTAAATCACAGAAAATCATAAAATAAAAAATCCAATTTTGTTGGACTCTACATGAGTAGATCTACACAGTAAACATATAATATGATACGCTTTAGTACAAACTTTTTGCTGTGACTTTAAATCTATGATTTTCTGTAATTAAATGGAATAATTCATATCTACAGTTTTTACGGTCCAATTGTGATAAAATTTTTATGGTGGGCTAATTCTTGTATGCTTAAACTATAGTAAAAATTTCATACTCACTGGATCATGTATATCTTAGTTATAGATTTATTTATACACCTACGTAGCCCCTAGGCAACTGCTCGGGCGACGAACTTTGTCTTTCCCCGGATCGGGTGGATCCAGCGCCTGGCTTCCCATTCGCGGCGACAGAAAAACCATTGGTGCCTCTACGAGGAATCATGGGAAAGGATAAGGCTGTGCATTTTGCACAAACCCCCTATTTTCTATGAATTTCATGATAGTTCTAGATTTATGTTTTAACCCTCAGGTTTTAATAGAACTTCAGTGTACTATATTTACCTCATGTAAATATTCATTTTAAACATATGTTTAAATGAATTATGATGCACAATGTTTGCCTCATGTAAACAAATATTTTTGTGACCACACGTCAACACAAATTGCATCATAATATATACTGCTGTAGATGAGTTTACCACAATAAATTCACACATTCCTGTTCCTACATTTTCTAAAAGTTTCTGGTAGTGTTCAAAGAGTTTGTTCAATGGCATTCCCAATAACACACACTACCATGGTTACATTGTTCACAGTGTTTGCCCATGGCAATTCCCAATAGCATGTAACCGATGTGTTGAATATATTATTCAAAGTGTTGTCATATGATATTCCCAATAACAATATATTCCACTTCATTTTTCTATGCCATTTAATTTATATATGCAATTTGTTTTGCATTTTTAATTAAGCCCATTAGCTTATATACTAAGCTCCTAGTGCTAAATTCATTTTCATGCAAATATTTTATGTGATTACCTCATCATTTGTGTATAATGTTCTGAAACTTTACATAGGTGGTACCATAGTACTACCGCGGGATCTACACCGTGTTATACATAGTGATTACCATCAACGTGTGTACCCAATATCAAGTTTAAGAACAAATGACCTTCACCTTCACGGTGACTACTTTTGTTCATTTTTCAAAATTGGCAATACACAAGGTAGTACCATAGTATTGCTGTGGGATTTGATCCTCAATGTGTGTACCCAATTTTGAATGTGAACTTCAAAAGGGTCTATACACCTATAGTTTATTGCCATAATTTATATTTTTGATTGGTTAACACAAGCTAGTATCCCAATACTACTGCAGGATCTACACTATGTCCATCACATAGTGACTATCCGCATGTGCTTATCCAATCCAAATATGAATTGCATAAGGTTTACACCATTTGGGTGTTTACTTTCATAGCAATGGTCTCATAATTTGAGGTCTACATAGTGTTTCTATAAACATAGTGATTACCTCCAAGTTGAATCACCCAATAAGGTCTATGTCATGTTTCTAACATATGACTACCTTTAAGAGTGACCAACCCATACTATTAGCATAAACACAAGGTAGTGCGATAACATCTACTACACATATTTGTAGATTATGCACCCCTACTACAAGGTCACCAATTTGGTTTGCATCTTTGTGTGTTAACTTGCTAATACACAATGATTGATACTATTTCTTGGCAATGAAAATCGTTCACGGTGATAGTAGTGAATTTCTATCACCTATCCAATATGAGGTAAACACTACATGTGATACGAGATTCCTCTTGACTTCACAATATTCTGCATATGCCAATTCAAGACTCATCTTGAATTTGAAGTTATTTAAGTACCATTTACTTAAATAAATAGCAATCTATAGTGTATTATTTTGGGGACTCCTTTCTATCATATACAGAGCCTATGTTTTGGCAATGATTTTATATCATCACATCTATTCCCACAGGAATGGATTCCAAAACATTAGCAGCGACTTTTGTCGCCTGTTCTTTATAGAATGGTCAGTCTATAATCAAGTATTAACTGGAACCCAAAATTTTTGCCTTCCTTGCTATATAATTTACCATCCAAGTAAATTCATACATGATCAACTCATGCAGGACATGCCTAATAATTTCAATTTTGACTTTTTCCATACTCGCATTGGATGGAATTTATTTCCATTAGATGAGTTTTAAGATATCAACGATATCATTTGGGGCATATGGCATTACTGCTATTATTGTTCAACCCAACCAAATGCTCAATCCATTCTGGATATTGCCACAATTGTGTCTTTGCATTCTTTATGTAACTCCAACACTTGGATTTCTACAAATCCATGTATTCAAAGGAGTAAGAACCATCTACCTTTTGCAAGTCCCTCAATGGGATTTCAACAAAGGATGTAATATTGTCCAAAAACATAAACGACTGCTTACCCATTCGTTTATCAAGGACCTTTGGTCCATGGCAATTATAACATAATGGATGCTCATGAATGTGGTCATCATTTTTCCTTTAGAAAAGTGACCATATGTGACAAATCTCACATTTTTTAACAAAAATGTGATTGTACAGTCCATGTACACAGAAACGCCAAATCAAATATTTGGCTCAACTATACCTCCAACTCATTGGAGGCAAGCAAGTTCTTTGGAACAATTTGAAGTTCACTTCAGCAAGTAGACGTTTGCAAAAGTCTCCATATTTCCATTGGAGATATTATTAGCCTAATGTCATACTACCACATGTAGTATGTTGTCCATTACCGGATAATATCATGTACCTCATACATGGTATACATATTCTATATGAGTGCAAATTCATACTCGAATATTGTCTAACCTTATATAGAATCACTTGGGATATAACCAGGTGGAAAGAAATCTAATTTAGTGGATCATTGTACCGCTAACACAATTATGAGAGATTACGCTCTCTCCATGGGTATTCAATTAATCGTGGATATGTCTATATATCCTGATTCTACAAATACCCTATGATGCTTTCATGTATTTAGTTGCATGGTTTCCAAACAGAAACTCAATACTAAGGAGTGATGATGAAAATCTACACTCTACTTAGTGCAACATATATGAAAACTAAATAATTATGCAAATTCCTTCCATATCATCTAGGATCAATCTCATATTATATGTTGCATACAAAATAATTTTCTCTCTTGATCCCATCAAGATTAGGCACATTTGCCTTGATCATTCTATATTCAGGATGATGAGAAAATTATTATCAATTCTATTGGTCTTAACATCAATATAAGCCACCAAATTTCTTGAAGAAATTTAAGAATATACATGTGACTCCATTTGCCATTTTATGGACCATAAAGATACTATGTAATGCACATTTATGCATCTACAATATTGTCCTAAATGTGTACCTTACTCATAAGGTACCACAAATTTGTCACACTCATTGCTCAAATTCTTCAATTTAGAGCAAACAATCTTGGATGCAGGATCTAATCTATTTATATGGAAATGTTTGGTTTCTAAGGACTACATAATTAAGTATCTTATGTTAATACACATAATGGCCCAACTGAATCTCTCATCGAGAGAATCAAGCTTGCTGTTTGATGACCCAAGGTAGAATTATAATTTACCAACATCTAGTTGGTGGCATACGGATTTACACACTGCATCATAAATCCAAATTTATCAAACTACAGTCATACGGCTCCCTCCGTTGCAGTTAGTATGTGGAAATTTGGCCCTATAGCCAAAACATTTTCCATCTGTGAATCGGTAACATTTTGCACGTACTGATATCACCACCACAACATACACTAATGGGCTTTGGAGGTCTACATGAGGTATCATTATCCGTCATTCAATAATACCTCATATCTCATCTTGAGGATTCATTCATTGCCCGTACACTGAATACATCTTTGAGGAAGATTCGAGGCATTAGGGGGGAGATACTTACCACACATAGAATGTCAGGAATCAGAAAGAGAGTGTCATTATTGATATTCGATCCCCATACCCACGTACCAAGAATATGAACCAATAATTCAGAATATCTTATATTTGCAACACATTACAAATAGTTTGCTTAATGTATTTACTTGTCATAAAGTTATCACCAAATCCGATTCCCGTTGAATGTTCCATAAAGAGTGTATGTACCTAATAAAACCACTAAACTTCTGAATCTCAATAAGAGGGAGAGAAGTATAGCCACATGGGGATACAATTTCTTGCAAGCATTCTCGGATTAGGGGGAGAGAACTTTCTAAGATAGTACACGCATATCAACATCAAGTTCATAGACACTATCGATATTTACTATCCAAAGGCTATGGATGTTTAACATCCAAAAGCCTAGCACAACTTGTGCACAAATTTAGATGCTGGGTCATTGGAACACCCTAACTTTGTTATTATGGGAAATGACATATAGCTCAAGGGGTAAACATTTCCACATACTTAATTGGTTCCATTGAATCAATCATACAAAAGACTACAAATTGTCGACATACTCATCAAAATTGCCATGCACCTTATCTAGATTCAGACCACAAGTCCTAGGAAGAGTGTTTAAACACTCATATTGGGTCAAGTAAATGTGGCAATTAAGGAGAATTGCTTTCACTCATTAGTGAGAAGTCATTACCCTGTGGAAGCATTATGGATTTTTTCAAATCCATAAGGTGGTGAAATAGTGAGAGCTTGTAGCACATGGTTTCATGCAGAAACCTATCATAATATACCCATTGGTATGTGTGGAAATTATGTTCCTATATCGATAACTGGTAGATCAAAACTAGTTTGGATAGATTCGGATTATAAGTCCCAAATGGACTTAGTATTCTGAATCAAAACACAAATCGCAACATACATTTGTGTGCAACTCAAGTCACTCCATGACTTGAAATAGTCAAGTTTATTGTGGTACAACTGACTAGGTGAGTTACTTCACAGAAGGATATCTCCCATCTTGACAATTTCGCCTGTGTGATCATAATGAAATCCCAATTGGATTTTGTACATCTCATGACACATATCAAGCAGGTACTCATCATATAAGACAGAATTTAAGATGTAACATTTGGGTAAAACCAAATTACGCTTAAGTCTATAGCTTAAGCATGTACATCAGTCATCTAATATTCAATTGATATTGTCTACCAATATCCAAATAATATTGGACAATCATACTATCAACACTATTGGTCATTCAATCCCTAAATATGAATCAATATCCATTCAGACCCTAGAATGATAACCTTAGTGCCATAAAGCGCTTTTGTAACTTGCATATCGCAATAGGCCTGATATTGTATCTGCAGATACTTGCTATAGCTTGAAATAACACAACTTCTATAACACCGAAAGGTGGGAGTCAAAGAGGAGAGGATATCCACACACACACACACACACACACACACACACACACACACACACACACACACACACACACACACACACACACACACACACACACACACACACACACACACACACACACACATATGGCACAAAGGATCTTCATTTATTGTTATATGAATTAAGATATGATCATAGTTGGCTATAGAGATATTGGCTATTTAATCCCCATAGAGCCAGATCACATACTGATGTTATAGTGGCAAAGTTCCCATAGGAGTCATCAAACTCGAGTCTAGTGACTACTTCCATTCCTCATTCTGAAGTATTACATGAACATGTATGACTTCATTGAATGGTCACTTTTGATTCCATCGGATCACTAGCCATTATCTTCAAAGATAATGCAACTTATGTTGCTTGGATGTAAATAGGTCACATAAGAGCAATATCACTATATTGCCTTCTAGAAATGTTTTATTCTCACAAAGTGAGGAGATAAACACCTTGCAAACTAAATCAAGTGATAACTCCACGAGATTTATTCACAAAGTTCCTACCAATTTCCACATTTCACAATGTGTTATTGAGATTGGTATGCTATGACTTTGAGAGTTGCAAGGTTCAGGGGGAGATTCCTCTTGAAACAATAACCTATTCAAAACATCATATTGTACTCTTTTCCTCTATAAGTTTTTCCTCACACAGGTTTCTCATAGAAGGCTTTTAATGAGGCAATATTAATACATGTTTATATGTTATATCTCTTATTTTCCTCACCAGGGTTTTTATATGGAGGTATCTTAGATATATACATGTCATATCTTCTGTTTTCCCCACAGGGGTTTTTGAGAGGGTATCAAAGACATGTAATTCCAATTATGATCATGAGATCATATTTATTGTTCTCTAAACTTGGTATGGGTTTTCCTTCCGAGTTTTTCCGTATAAGTTTACAATGAGACAATAATCAACATATGTCATATCATTTTCTCCTTGTTTTTCCCACTAGATTTTAAAGAGTTTTAATGGCATATCCACACATATTTCTTCGCATTTTTCCCATAGGGGTTTTGGAGAAATTATCCAATACATTGATCTAAGTGGTGGACGACACTATTGATAAGGGGGAGTGTTATGATTCACTTTATGAGTGATCAACGGCTCTCTTATAAGGCACCCCTTGAGAAGTGTCCTTTCACATGTATATATATATATGTACATCCATGGATCAATGAATAACAAGAATTTACACTCTTTTTTTGTCTATCTTGCTTTACATCAAAGCACTCATGCACTGAGCATAACCGCCGCCCCCGGCGGTGGATGCTGCGGCATGAGTCCGCGGCCAGCAGGCAAGGCGGTGACGCAACGCCACGCCACTCATAGCACAGCAGACATGGGACTGGGCACGATCAAACCCATAGGTAAGGTGAATGGTGATCGTTACATGTTGCATATATGTATAAATAAATTTAATAAAATTCACACTCTGCTATCTGCGTTATCAAACTTCACCGTATCTTAATCTATTTCCGTCGTCCAGACTAAATCTAGGATGCATTGTAGGAGTAATTAATAATAATATTAAGAACCTAAATTCACAGGAACCTTAAATATTTACATAATCACATTTGCTAGTTTTCAGTCGCCTGAAATCTCAGGCGATTAGTTCATACACTGCCTGCTGCTTTTTTGCTGCAAAGCTGACGTAAGCAACGAGATGAACATAACCCATATGGCTAGCAACGTCGCCTGATGGTTTGCAAAAAGACAGGCACCTTAATAATAGCAATCCCCCCGCGTAATAAGTATCATTGTATTAATAGTGAAATATACTATCATCATAAATTTATTGGAGACACAAAATATTGATATTATTTTTTTATATACTCGTTAAACTTTAAAAATCATAGGTTTGGCTATTCTAAAAATAAGATGCACATTTATTTTAGGAGGGAGGGACTACCTGTTAGGGCTTACGTACAAGCAATCGTGCTGCTCCAACCTATGACCCCCAATCCACCAATTGATTACACTAGTTTGACAATAACGTAACCACTAACCAGGAAAGGACAGAGAGTGCCTTCTGCCCCAGTCATATCATACGATCAAATGAGCTGACGTGGATGACATAGACAGTTCCAATTTTATCCAGCCTCTCGTACACTTGCATCGGCAAGCCATCTTTCATCCGTAGCGTGAGGGCAAGCGCCAGCCCCGGGCACTGGTCCTCGTCGCCGACGAACCGCAGGGAGAACCTCTCAAACACGCAGGCGACGATGGACTTCATCTGCACGTAGGCCATCTCCTTGCCGAGGCACGTCCTCAGCCCGGCGTGGAACACCGGGTATTTGAACGGGCTCTCTGGCCGGCCGAACACGCCGCCGCCGTCGAACCACCGCTCCGGCCTGAACTCCTCGCAGTCGTGCCCCCACACGTCCGCCACCCGTGCAACCGCGTAGGCGGAGTAGGTCACCTGCCACCCTCTCCCCACGAACGTGCCGTCGGGCAAGAACTCGTCGCGCTCGAAGCGCCGCGTGTTGATGGCCACCGGAGGGTACAGCCGCATGGACTCCGTGATGGCGGCGTGGAGGTAGTGGATGTCGCGCAGCTCGTCGAGGCTGAACGACGTCGGCGTCGTCGTGCTCGTGCCCGTGCTGACCGCGTCGGCGTCGGCGGCGGAGCCCGACGACGACTCACGCACCGTGCGGATCTCGCGCACGATCCTGTCCTCCACGTCGGGCCGGCCAGACACCATAGTTTTAAATAGCGGGCTAAGATGTTTAATGGTGTACCTCTAAATCAGCTAATAGCGAAGCTAAATCAGGCTATAGCGGGATATAGCAGCTAAATTATACATGAACACAAAGTCACAAATAGCGGCACACTGCCTTAAAAGGCTATAGCGGGAGATTTAAAACATCAGCGCCGACGAGGTGGTGTCGCGGCCAGCTAAGAGCAAGTTGGTTACCGCGTCCCGGAAGCTCTCGTCGCTGTGCTCTCGCCGCGCCGCGAAACGCGACACGAGATCGTCGCTGCGCGCCAGCCCGGCCTCCAATCTCTCCCTGCGCTCGCGGAAGATCCTGTCGGTGTAGTCACGGATCTTGCCGAGCGCGGCGCGCATCCGCCTCTCCGGCTCCGCGTTGAGCAGCCGCTTGACCCACCACAGCGACCTCGGAAGTGACATCAGCCGGACAATGAGGATGTTTTGCGCGTCGTCGAAGGCGCGCATGAACTCCACGGCGGAGCTCTGGGTTCCCTCATGGTCGGCGAGGCACGCTGGGTCCTCGTCGAAGGCAACAACGCTGCAGATGTTGTCGAACGCGAAGCGCTCGAACACGTCCTGCACGTCCAGAGTGCGCCAGTCCCGCGCCGCGCGGCCCAGCAGCGGCAGCAGCCGCTCGGCGACCTCGAACCGGACGGCGTCGGCGATGAAACTCCTCAGCGAGCGCGTGCTGAACTCGTGGCTGGCGTCCTTGCGCTGCTGCAGCCCCTGGTCGCCGTCGGAGTTGAAGATGCCGCCGCCGAGGAGGTCCTCGACCATGGACACCGTGGCCTCGCCCTTGGGGTAGTTGCCGAAGTTGGTCTTGAGGATGTGCTCGATGTTGGCCGGGTTGGCGGTGATGACGCCGCCGCCGAAGCCGAGGGCCTTGTAGGACATGGTTGCGTGGGGGAGGAGAAGAGCTGCATGGCGATTCAATTTTTGGCGCGTGAGTGAGTCGAGGCGTGGAAATTGATGACACTACTACAGTTTTATTTATATTTATAGGGCAGTTCATGGGCATAGCAGTTTCGCTGGCCACCGCTACCAAAACGTGGTTATAAATGGCTGATTTATAGGTATGGTTCATCAGCCATTCCTATAAATCGGATTTATTAGGACAACTGATGATTTGTAGGGGTGGCCGCATATAGAGCCTGTCCCTACAATACGTTTCCAAAAGTTCACGGATCCTAGGAAAAAAGTTTTTTTTAATCCCAAGAGGCCCTCATAGGCCATCCACCCGCCCACGACATTTTCTTTCTCCTCATATTTGGACTCCAAAAATTGTGCACTTCACGGCCATCGGGATTCAATCCCTCGACCTCCCCCTCGCGCAGTACTCCTCTAACAACTGCACCTCACACTCAGCCGTGTCTATAATGAATTTTCTTTCTATCGTATTATCCTCAACCGAATTTAAATTGATTTTTTGAGACCCTAAACAAAATTAAATCAAAAAGTTGTCAACTACCAAGTTGTATAATTTTTTGAGATCTACAACTTTTATTTTTGCTTTTTGTCCATCCGAGGTTGTTTAAAAAATTCAAATTTTGAATGTAAGAAATTCAAATATAGTTTTCTTTGACAAGAGTTTCAAATCAAAAAATTGTCAACTACAAAGTTGCATAACTTTTCGAGATCTACAACTTTTGTTTTGGTTGTTTCTCAATCTACGGTCGTTTGAAAAATTCAATTTTCAAATGTGAGAAATTCAAACATAATTTTCTTTGACAAGATGATCTCAAATCAAAAAGTTGTCAACTACAAAGTTGCATAACTTTTCGAGATCTACAACTTTTGTTTTGGTTGTTTCTCTATCCGAGGTCATTTGAAAAATTCAAATTTTAAATTTGAGAAATTCAAACGTAGTTTTCCTTGACAAAATGACTTCGAATCAAAAAGTTTTCAACCACAGGTTCTATAACTTTTTGATATCTATATCTTTTATTTTGGTCATCTTTTCATGTACTTTATTTGAATAATTCAAAATTTGAATTTCAAAAAATAACTACAAACAACATTTTGAAACAACAAATGATTTTAGCTGAAAAAGTCATGACAATAAAAGTTGTAGCACTCATAAAGATCTACAACTTTTATTTTGGTCATATGTTCATCCGACGAAGTGGTAGTATACATTGTTCATAAATTTACATATCTCTCTTATAGTTTATGTGAAACGAAAGATATGTAAATTCGTGAACAATTTTTGGATGAAGAAAGGACTAAAATAAAAGTTATAGATCTTGATCAATTCTACAACTTTATGTTCATGATTTTTTTCATTTAAAATAATTTACTGTTTCAAAATATTGTTTAAATTTGCCATTTTTTGAAATTCAAATTTTGAATTGATAAAACGAAGTCACATGAAAAGACCAAAATAATAGCTGTAAGAAAACAATAAATTGATAGAGCATGATTTTAGAAAACTTTAGAAAAAAATCATCAAATTTGAAGTTAGTACAAGAAAGAAAGACTAGTTACAAGTTTTAGCCAGAGATTAAAAGGAGAAATTAGACTTATTCAATAATTTAAAAATTAAATTTCTAATAGTATTTTAAAATAGTAAATGATTTCATATGAAAAAGTTCTCAACAGCAAAGTCCTATAACTTTACGAGATCTACAACTTTTGTTTTGACAATTTCTCCATCCGGTGTCATTTAAAATAATTCAAATTTTAGTACTTAACTTTTATTATTCGGCATCCATTTGTAGAGGCGGCTCTATAACCAACCGATTTATAGGGGCGGCTGGATATAGAGCCGCCCCTACAAATAGGGCTATTTTTTAGAGGCGGCTGATAACACCAGCAACTTCTACAAATAGATTTGTAGGAGCGGCTCGTTTGGGAACCATTTGTAGGGGTGGCTCAATATAAAGCCGCCCCTAAAAAAAGAAGGCGTTGCTATAAATCTTTTCTGTAGTAGTGTGAGACTTGCGTCCTTACTGCAGTATTTATATCTTTAAATAAATTTATTATGAAAATATATTCAACGATCTATCTAACGATACTAATTATGTATTATAAATATTAATATTCTTTTATATATAATTGGTCAAAGTTTAAAAAAACTGACTTCTTAAAAGCGAGAATGACTTCTATTTTGAGACGGATGGAGTATATAGCAAGAGCAAGGCCGATAATACTCTTGGCTACAAAACAAACATAGGTCAACAATAACAATCACACCATACGCTAGATAATGCCCGCTCACCCAGCTAGTCTATATGGGAATTGCTTATCCTTCTATTAAGGTCATAGGTGATAGGCCCACAACATATACTGAGGTGTCAACAGCTCTGTATGTTGAGCTTGTCACGACTCTACATAGATGATAGGCAAACGTACGTGTCGAGCTGAGCACTAAAATCTGACAACAACCAAACCAACCCAGCCTCTCTCTTCTGCCTTCTCTCCTCTATCTCATCTAGCTTGCTGAGACTTGTTTGGCGTGACGGCAAATTGTTGTACTTGCTCTAATCGGCTGGGGTTCTGTTCACCAATCACCATCACCATTAGCAGATCGACGAGGATTTTGAGAGCCTCAGAACTCAGACTTATCACATGGTGCCTCGCATTCAGGCTGTTACGTTTCAGCTATTTCCAACGACCATTAACAAACTGAATGCGTTGGATTTTATCTTTTGAGAGCGTCACACTTATCAACAAGTAGTACGAGGAACTCGAGGTGTTTTTCTCAAAAGATAAAAAAAAAAAAACAGAAAAAAGGCTGTCTACCTCCATTTGTTTCAGCTATTTCCAACAACCGTTTGTCGAGAGCTAGCCAGTAAACAACCGGAAGATGTGCTGACAACACACGAATTACATGGTGTTATCCTAAACGCTAAGGCCCCGTATAGATCCTTTCATTTAGCCTGAATTGGAACATACTGCATGAACCAGGCTATTTGACTTAAAATTTGATATTCCACTCCACATGCGAAGGGTGCGGGCCGGTGCGCTCCTCTTGCTGCCCCTTCACCCCGTTTGATTAATTTAGAGGTTCAGAGTCAGAACCGCCTCGCTTACCTGCTGAAACTTAATGGCCCGCGGAGCACCTTAGGGCCAACCGCCCTACGTCCCAGTTCTAGTAGGGCGACGATGAGCTGCCCGAGGGTTTCTTGAAACCGAGTAGCTTCCTGTCTGCCAGACTCCATATCTCGTATTTTTCTATCTCCAGTCATCCTTATCCAGTTAGTGACCAGAGGTTAGGGCGGCGAGGCATCAACTGGATATGGGCTTGGCTTACATTCGTACGGAGGCGCGGCGGTCTGCGAGCCGAGCTCACGCGTACGCGCGCACGGAGGTGAGGCCGGCAGCGAGGCGTCCTTGCACGCACGCGCACGTGGTGGCGCAGTTGGCGGCGAGGCATGCTCGTGCGGATGCCCACGGAGGCGCGGCCGGAAACGAGGCGAGCTAGAGCAGACGCGTGCTCGGAGGCGTGGTCCCGCGCGTACGCCATGTGGAGTCCCGGCCAGCGGCGAGGCATGCTCGCGCGTACGCCCGCATGGAAGCGGCCGGCCTGCTGGACGTCGAGGGCGGCATTGGCATCGCGTCGCCGGCCTCCTCCTCCTCCTCCAGCTCTAGGACCTCCTGGTCGGCGAGCCTGGGCACGCGATGACCAGGAGCCTGTCGCGGACCAGCAGCGCCGCGGCGTCGCCCGAGGCCCTGAAGAGGCCGTCGTCGTCATCCAGCGGTGGGTCGCCGGCGGCGTCGGCGGCAGGGGACGACAACATCGACCAGCGCGCGGAGCTGTTCATCGCTAACTAGCTTCTACAGGCAGATGCGGATGGGCGGCAGCTACCCGAGGGTTCG
Source organism: Miscanthus floridulus (assembly GCF_019320115.1). Lineage (NCBI taxonomy): Eukaryota > Viridiplantae > Streptophyta > Magnoliopsida > Poales > Poaceae > Miscanthus > Miscanthus floridulus. The sequence goes on from NC_089583.1 coordinate 16,189,226, forward strand.
GTTCGGCTCGACCTAGGGGTCGATGGAAACACGAACCGCTAGTGCCCTCTTTTCTTTGGGGTCGACCCGCCCCGACCCGTTGTTGATTTTGAGGAGCGGACAGTATTTGCAAATGGGTCGCCCCGCCCCCTTTGCAGATATATATTCCACCACTTTCTTAATCTTAAATAATTTAGAAGGTAATAAATGAAAGAGAGATAGTAAGAAACGGGATGAGAGATTCATGGCCACCTCCACAAACCGATCTCCTACTCTCGTCTCTCGCAAGTCCGAACACAAAGGGCTTCTTGTGGGGGACCTTCACTACTGTCATCAAGTTCCTTTTTTTTATGGATACGACCAGGCGTGGGGGGACCTGATATATCAATCATCACTAATATAATCCCAGTCAAGCTGGTGGTGGAGGGCCCTAGCCTAGGCAGGAAGTGCCTATGATCAGTCGAGTTTCACTGGATATGAGAGGGGGAGGAGTTTACATAGGGAACATTTCACACCACATTTGTACAACAGGTTTCACCCTCGCCGGGAGGCGACACCTCCAGACTCTAGCTAGCTTCCTTATTGATGATGATGAGGCACGACTGGTATAAGCTAGTATGTATAACTGTGCCGGCCGTAACTAGGCTGACGACGGGGCACCAAGGTGCTTCACCGTTTTAGAGGTCCACCAGTTTGGCGCTGGTGACGCTGTCCACCTTGTCGCCGTTCTTGACGAAGACAGAGCTCGGCACACTATGCGAGAAAGCAACGGTAAGTCAGCCAGCGTCACAGATAAGTAGTACAGACGGTTGGGCACCCGTCACTAGTACTGTTCACATCACAGACGTAAATTTGTAGACGCTTTGGTTCCCTGTCACTAATTTACATCTTGAGCCGTCACTAATTTGTGCATGAGCTATTGGTTAAAAAAAAAAGCTAAGAATCACTTTGGTTCGGAGCACAACGAAGTTACTGGTGCTCGCACGTCGATGTCGACCTTCAAGAAGACAGCACCAGGGTAGCTGCCGGCGTGTTTATCGAAAACCGGGCCGATCATGCTGCAAGGACCGCACCCGGCGTGGCAATGAATTCGATCACCGCCGGTTTGCCGGTGGCAATGAATTTGATCACACCATCTTGCTGTCGAACTCCTCCTTGCTGCCGCACGAGATCACGCCCATCGTCGATCGGCCTTCTTAACTTTGTGCGGCTTCTTGCCTTTGTTACGATGATGAGCGGCTTATGAGTCCCTATTTATAGCAAGGGAAGGACGCAAATGTACGCTCGCATCGTCCCTTGCTTCACCATATGGCCTGCTCCATTTGTTAAGGGCGCATGTTTAGTTGACATCTCTTTGCTAAAGTATCATGTCAAAAAGATGTGACTAACAATTTGCTCATCAATGTCAAAAAGATGTCGGCCCACCATTATTTTTTCGACGGGTTTGCCGTATGCTAGACGAGTTCGTCAAGCCAAACAGGCTACTAAGGTTTTGTGGAGTGAAATGGTGAGGGATTCGAAAGAGAGCATCGGGTAGTAAACAATATCCCCTCTGACAGAGAATAAACCTACATCTGGATTAATTTGAATGGGCAAACTAGTGTGGCTAAAAATTACACTGCTACCCTGTAAAGAGAGTTTGTCATTTATAGACCATGAAGAGTCTTAGTGCGGGGTGAACGAGGCATGCCTTAAATGAGTGGACGAGGGAGTTTCTGGTGTCTAAAGTAGCCTCCGTTCCCTTTGTTTTGGCCTTTTTCATCGACATTTTTATTTTATTTCGTGCATGGTCTCAACTTGTGGCTGTTAGGAGTTCTCGATACAGCTGCATATTGATTTGACAGCTTATGTGTACATATTTTGGGGAAAAAATTGTGTAAAAGTGTGTTTATCACTACAGGAAACTGGATGGCACTCGGCAAAGAGCCACTTTACCGAGTGCGTAGAGGTTTACCGAGTGGCAAAACTCGGGCACTCGGCAAAGAGCCACTTTGCCGAGCGCCAAACCCAGCACTCGGAAAATCGCGAAACTTGTCGAGATGTCATGATATCGTATGCGTATGCTGTGGTCAAAATTTAAAAAAGTTTTCAGCACGTTGCACGTACGATGTTCACAAACCAGTACATCCCCACATGTGATATAGAGATATCACATGTGGGGATGTACTGGTTTGTGAACATCGTACGTGCAACGTGCTTGAAACTTTTTTAAATTTTTACCATAGCATACGCATACGATATCATGACGTCTCGACAAGTTTCGCGATTTTCAGAATTCGTTTGCATTTTTTAGAATTAAAAAACCGCCCGCACGGAAGATGGTGGCGTTGTCCCGTGCGCACGTTGATCGAAATTTTGGGTCAGTTCATGGATTTGGCCTAACTTTACACTCAAAAACAAGAATATCATTTTTTGAATCATTCAAATCGAATATTCGATGCACCCGCAGTTCAAACCTACATTTTCCGGAAAAATTCAAGAAATCGAAATAAAGTGAAAAAATATAGCAAAATGTACTAAAAATGTGCCAAATTTGAACATGTTGATCATGGTACTGTAGGAATGCTTCACAACAAAACTAGCGGCCAAAATCAAAATTTTTTTTGCCAAGTGCTAGGGCTAGCACTCAGCAAAGAGGTCTTTTGCCGAGTGCCGACCACGTGGCACTCGGCAAAGGCGAGCCGGCCTGGTGGCCCCTGAGCCGGCCACGTGGCAGCTCTTTGCCGAGTGCTGGCACTCGGCAAAGATGGAGTCTTTGCCGAGTGCCAGTCGATCTGGCACTCGGCAAAGCGCGCGGCCCACCACAAAACCGCCTGCGCACGGCCACACACCACACACACGCGAGCACGCCCGCGCCCGCCGCCGCCGCACGCCACCGCGCAGCGCCGCCGCCGCCGCCGCACGCCACCGCGCAGCGCCGCCGCCGCCGCACGCGCCGCCTCGGCTTGCGCCCGCGCCAGTCGCCTGGCCCTGGCCCTGCCCCGGCGCGCCGCCTCGGACCAGTCCCGGCGCCACCCCGGTCCGGCCCCGCCGCGCCGCCGCCACACTGTGCCCCGGCCGTGCCCCGCCGCGCCGACCGGCCCCGGCCCCGGCCCGTCCCCAGTCGTGCCCCACCGTGCCCGCCGCCCGGCCCTGCCCCGGCGCCGTGCCGCCTGGCCCTGCCCCGGCGCGCCGCCTCGGCCTCGTCCCGGCGCCGCCGCGCCGTCGCGTCGCCACCCTAGTCCGGCCCCACCGCGCCGCCGCCCTCGGCCCCGGCCCCTTGCCGCCATCTCCAGCCCCGGCCGGTCGGAGAAGAGGAGGAAGGAGAGGAAGGAGGAAGGAATAGGGGGAAGAAGGAGAAGGAGAAGGAGAAGGAGAAGGAGAGGAGGAGGAGGAAAAGGAGGAGGAGGAGGAGGAAGCGCCGCCAACCAACCCATCCCCGACGCCCAGCCATCATCGCACGTCGTCGACCACACCTCGCTCGGCGGCCCACCAGTCCGTCCACGCCGTCCTAGGTACACTCTCTTTTCTCCTTTTTCCTTTCTTGTAGTAGTGTAGCCGTGTGTTGTGTTGTGTTGTGTTGTGTTGTGTTGTGGTGGTGATGGTGGTGGAGGTGGTGGTGTGGTTGTGGTGGAGTAAATGGAGGTGTTTGTGGAGGTGGAAGTGGTGGTGGGGTTGTGGTGGTAGTGGTGATGGAGGTGGATGTAGAGTTGGAGGTGGAGGAGGTTTTATGGCTTCATAATTAAAGTATATGGTTGTGATGTATTCTTGTGGTGTTAAATGTGTACTTGTGGATGTTTGTGTGGTTGCCGGCCATCGTGCCGATGATTTTTTTGCAGGTTTTGGGAACCTCACCATGCAGGGGAGGTTCTGCCGATTTTTTTTTTGGAAATGACAGTATTTTCTTGTTTTGCAGAGAAGAGCGGATCCGGAGTATCCCCGCGCCGTGCAGGTCTGCCTGCATAGCGTCGCCTCACCACAGCACCACCACCCTAGGTATAACCCCTGTACCCGTACCTTGGTCGTAGATCTCATCACCTAGTTAGGCGTCTCCCATCCGAAAGAGATACGGTTCCCACCGTATCTCTTTCGGATTGTCCACATTTTTTGGACAGCCCATGGATGCATAGATGGGTTAGCTTCCATGTTCTGCTCCCGTCCGAGTTGGAGTTTCGGTAGCACCTCCCCGTTGTTCTCCGGATACACACTCTCCTTTGCAGGACGTGTATCGGGAGAACAATGGGGAGGTGCTGCCGAAATTCCATCTCGGATAGGAGCGGAGCATGGAAGCTAACCTTATCTATGCATCCTCGGGTGGGATTAGGACCTATCCTTCACCAATTAGATGGTAGGAATGCCATGTAGATGCAATTGCTAGTTTTATTACTCGCTTACATATGTGTATGACAGAGGATGGATAACCGTGAGTGGATGTACAGGAGCTACGCAAGTAAAAGCCATGAATGGGTTAGGGGGGCCGGTCATTTCCTAGAGCATGCATTTGGCAGGGCTGCTAAAGGGTCGAGTCGGATGCCGTGTCCCTGCAGCAAATGTAAGAACACGAAAAGAAAACGAAAGAGTCAGGTGGTGAGAGATCTTTACAAGCACGGATTTGTTGCAAACTATACCCGCTGGATCTACCATGGTGAAGGCAATCGTATTAGAGAGGAGGTGGTGAGACCACACCTCGAGGAGTATGATAAAGATGCCGGGATGGCAGACATGATGGCAGACTTTCACGATGCACGGTTCGTTGAAGGATTGGAGGAGGAGGAGGATCCAGAGGAAACCGCAAAGGCGTTCTTAGCCATGCTGGATTCGGCACAGAAGCCCCTTCATGAGAAGACAATGGTTTCGCAACTGGATGCCATTTCACACCTAATAGTGTTGAAGTCACAATTGAGCCTGAGTCGAGACGGCTTCGATGCCATGTTGATAGTTTTGGGCAAACTGCTTCCGGAGGGTCACATCCTACCGAAGAACATGTATGAGTCACAGAGACTCCTTCGTGCACTTAAGATGCCGTATGAGCCGATCCATGCTTGTCCGAATGGGTGCGTCCTATTTTGGGGAGACCACGAGAAAGCAACGCACTGTCCAAAGTGGAACGCCTCTAGGTTTGTGGAGGTAGACGGTAGTGATGGCAAGAAGAAATAGTCTAAGATCCCCGAGAAGGTCCTACGGTACCTTCCTTTCCTACCGAGGATCCAACGGCTGTACATGACAGAGGAGTCTGCGAAACAAATGACATGGCACAAGAATGGCAAAAGATACAGTCCTAACAAGATGATACACCCATCGGATGGTGACGCATGGAAGCACTTCGATGACATGCATCCTGGCAAAGCTATGGAGGCTCGGAATGTACGTGTAGCGCTGGCAACAGATGGGTTCAACCCGTTTGGAATGATGGCGGCCCCGTACACTTGTTGGCCCGTTTTCATGATCCCCCTCAATCTTCCCCCCGACGTCATTTTTGAACCTAGGAACATGTTCTTGTCGCTGATAATACCTGGACACCTGGGCAACAATATGGGTGTGTTCATGCAGCCAGTGTGGAATGAATTGCAAGATGCTTGGGAAAAGGGGTACTGACGTACGACCGAGCTACAAAGAAGAACTTCACAATGCATGTGTGGTACCAGTATTCAATGCATGACTTCCTGGCGTATGGCATATTCAGCGCGTGGTGTGTTCATGGGAAGTTCCCTTGCCCAACATGCAAGGCAGCTATGATGTTCACCTGGCTGAACAAGGGTGGCAAGTATTCTTCGTTCGACAAATATCGTCAATTCCTGCCTGACAACCATGAATTCAGAAGAGACATCAAGCACTTCACGAAAGGTGTTGAAGTCACCGACCCCATTCCTCAGATTATGGGTGGTGCCGAGGTCCTTGCCGAGATAGAGGCTCTCCAAATTGATGAAGTCAAGGGTGGTTTTATTGGATATGGTACCGAACACATGTGGACTCATATATCGGGCTTGACTAGGCTCCCCTACTTCAAGGACCTTCTTCTTCCACACAACATCGATGTAATGCACATAGAAAAGAATGTCGCCGAGGCACTCTGGGCAACACTCATGGACATAAAGGAAAAGTCAAAGGACAACATTAAGGCTAGACTGGACGTGGAAAAGATGTGCGATAGACCAAAGCTAGTGATGAAGACCCCTACGCCCAACAAGAGATGGAAAAGGGGCCCGGCCGATTACATCCTGAAAAGGGGCAATAGGAAGGAAGTACTGCAGTGGATCAAGATGTTAATGTTCCCTGATGGGTATGCGGTGAATCTGAGTAGGGGAGTGAACTTCAAGACTATGAATATATTGTTATTATTATTACCGTTAGTGATGATGATGACGACACGCCAGTCACTGCCGTTCGTGGAGATAATTTCTAATTCATGTAATAATATATTGTTATTATTATTACCTTGCAATTATGTTTCGTTCATTTTGCATCTCTTTACAAGTACTTCTCGTTTATTTGTGAACAAGGGTTTAATCTTTGTCATTGCAGGCACTCGAAAAAATGCCGAGCGGAAGGCGGCAGCAACGACAGGGGATCACCTCGGTCTACCAGAGGGACCGCTCACCCACCACCGACGAGGAGCCACCGTCGGTGGAGCCATCGACGAGTAGGGAGAGGAGGCCCCATGGACGTCGCTCGGCGACGAGGAGGCTGGAGCTGCCTCCCGACCCGACGCCCCAACAGGGGGTGACGACGACGACCGGCAGTTCCTCTTCCTCGTCGGACTCGGACCATGGGGGCGAGGCGACACCAGGGGAGACGCCTTCCTTAGGTTCGAGCAAGGTCTACTCGCATGGGCCCTCATCCCTCCTTTCAGCGTCGCTCGCACCTTCCCGCCGCCCGATGATTCGACCCTGCGGTGACAAGTAAGTAACCATTGATGTTTTCACTACTTGTTCATATGACATGTTGAAAATCATACTTCAGACTAACAATTCTTCTTAATGACTAGTGCAGTAACTGGACGATTGTGAGCGGAGGGGGCAATGCACGCCATGTCAATGGCATCCAGAGCCTCCTGCTTCGGAAGCACTACCCTGGCAGGGTCACCCACGCCAGGGTGACAGGGCCACCCTGGTCGTGGGAGCACTTCGCCAGCGTCGTGGACCCCGACCACGACACCCTTGCAACGAGGATCAAGAGGGAGTTCTGGGTGAGTCTTCATTGCACCACATTGCTCAGTACTACGCATTCGTTGGACGTTCTTGAAATAATGAAATGATACATGATGTCTATATGCAGGACTACTTCACGTGCGAGGATGGGAAACAGGCTGAGGCGGCGCGAGTGCAGGACAAGGTCTACAGAGAGCGACTCAAGGACCTGTACCACGAGGGGCGTATCCAGTGCATCATCACCTACAATGCCGATGTGCTTGGTCGGGTGGTGAGGAAGAGGGAAGCCAAGCAGATGATGCTCCAGAGGGAGACCGACCTCACCAGGGAGCAGTACCTCCAGGTAAGTAGAAAACATTCATTCTGATTCCTTCCATGAAAAATAAGTAGGCTTCAATTCATCTTCTGACATGTCAAATACTTGATGTCATGCAGATGTGTCCTGCTTGGTGCTCCAAGTACAAAGACTGCTGGGTGGACATCGTGAACAAGTGGGTCTCGGAGGACACGTACACTCAGCGCAGAAGCCGTCGGAGGTGCCGCCTGGAGATGCAAGGGCCGTCACACCACCAAGGGAACCGGCCCCTCCCAGTCTACATGGAAAGATGGGTACGCTTCTGTTGATCTATTTATTTATTTATTCTAGCGCTCAATTGTCATTACTTGTAATCATCTTTGTGTTTTCCTCGTAGTCCCAGTCGCATGGTGGCCTGGAAATCAATGAGTTCATGGGGTACGCCCTGGCTCACAAGGGCCCAGCGACAGCGGCGGACAACGTCTATAACCCGAAGGACGGGGCCGACGCGTACACCAACGCGAGCGTCTACCCCAAGCTTGCCGAGTACACCTTGGCGGCTCGCACGCGCCATGGGGAGGACTTCGATCCGGCCACCCAACCCCTGGATACGGACCTCGTGATGAGGTTGGGAGGAGGGAAGCAACACGGCCGGTACTGGATGGCCAACAACGCAATCGAGTCGTCCTCTGTTCCCAGACTGAGCCAGATTCGACAAACCAGCACGAGCTCCTCCGACATCCCCATAGCACCTCGGCAACCGAGCTCCACGCAGATGATGGCGACATTTCAGGTAAGTACAGTTTTATTCGTCGTTCACTGGTTTTACACATGTACCTGGCCTTTGCATTGTTTAAACCTTGCGGGTGTAATATGTTAGGCCTAGCTGGCAGAGTTGCAGGCCCAGCAGATGGCCCAGGCGGAGGCCCATCAGCGGCAGCTGGAGGCTGTCCAGCAACAGTCGGCGCGTTAGCGGGAGGCTGTCCAGCAACAGTCGGCGTGTCAGCGGGAGGCTGTCCAGCAGCACTCGGCGCATCAGCTGCAGGACGTGGCGACCTACTTTCGGGGCCTTCAGATCCCGGGTTTGGTCCTGCCTCCGTTGCCTCCCTCGCTGTTTGCTCCACCCCCTCCTCCTAGTCCTACAGGGACTCTGGTGAGTATATATGGTTGTTTATTGCTTTAGCTTGTGCGGCCATCCTGCAGGTACTAATGAGATCGCTTCTCCTTTGTGCAGGCACAGTCGGCGGGTTCGAACCCGACTCCTCTAGGTGGCCCTTCTCCACAGCACGGGTGGCCGGTTGGCATGGTTGGCCCGACTCCACAGTACACGTGGCCAGGTGGCGTTCCTCCGTCTACTCAGCACGGGTACTCCGGGTGGACAGGCGGCCATCTTCCGCCGCCCGGGTGGACGTTCCAGGGTGCCCTCCGCAGCAAGGGTGGCCTTCGTGGCCATCTGGGAGCTCTTCACACTCTGGGGGCCATGGGGACCAAGGGACGCAGTAGGTACCTCTCATTTCGCTTTTGGACTTGTGATGGTTATGTTGGACTAGTGATGGATTGGCTTCTGTGAGGGTTATGTTGGACTTATGTTGGACTAATGATGGATTTATATGGATGTACTTGTGATGGATGGATGGATTTGCTACGGATGAACTTGTGGATGGATTTGTGTTGAATTGTATGGATGTAATGTGATATATGTGATATTGTATGGATTTGTGTTGAATAAATGTGATATTGCATGGATGGAATGTGAAAAAATTGAAAAAAAATTTTACCCAGATTTGCCGAGTGCAAACACTCGGCAAAGCTGGGGAAGTTTTTCCCAGCACAATAGCTTTGCCGAGTGCTGACACGGCACTCGACAAAGTGACCATAAGTTTGCCGGAGTGTCAGCACTCAGCAAAGATTGTTTCCAAAAAAAAATTACTTTGCCGAGTGCCTGTCAGAGTGGCACTCGGCAAATATTATATTTTTTTTAAAAAAATTAAAAACTCTTTGCCGAGTGCCTGCCACGTCAGCACTCGGCAAAGAAACCGGCAGATGACGGTGGACGTTAACTTTGCCGAGTGCTGACATGGCACTCGGCAAAGGCTTTGCCGAGTGCCCGACAGGTGGCACTCGGCAAAGAATTCTTTGTCGAGTGCTCTTTGTCGAGTGCGGCACTCGGCAAAGCCTTTGCCGAGTGTAAAGCGGGCTTTGCCGAGTGCGGCCTGCACTCGGCAAAGAACCAGAATCCTGTAGTGTATTTTGGAATGGAAGGAGTACGGTGCAAATGAGGGCTCCTACTTATATACAAGACATTAAGATTTATTTTGTGGGTCTGGAGAAGAAAAATATGTAAAAATAACAACGTCGCCAACAATCTGTAAATAAATTCGTTTGTGAAATGGTGTTTCTTCTGCTCCTCGAAAGTACTCTGAGACTAACAAGGGTGGTAAGTTTATGGGTGATGCTCAGAAAACTTGTAGGAAAGGGGAACTGAGGAGGGCAGGGGTGACAAAGTCAAAATACCAGATACCTTTGAGGACTCTGATACTAAAAGAGAAACTCTGAGTGTTAGATTGAGAAAAATTGATGCTTATGGTGATGGTGGCCAGGGACGTTCCAAGGAAAATGATGGAACTCTGGATCAGCAAGTCTGTTACATGGAAGAACGTACAGATGAGCCTCCTGATAAATTATTGGGAAAGCATTCTGCTGATGGTTGTGGAACTATTAAAGATTCTGAAAATGTGTTGGTTAGTAAAGAGGCTGATAAAGTTCCTGGTCAGAATTTGGGCTCCTGAAATCTTTTTACCAGGTGATCACATTGTAAACACTCTGGAAAGTGTGGTCTCTGCGTTGACTGAGAGGGCTATGGTTGAGGATCTAGCAAAGGGTCACTACTGGAAACGCGTGCTTTGCCGAGGGCCTAAGGCTTTGCCGAGGGCCAAATCTCGGGCACTCGGCAAAGACACTCTTTGCCGAGGGCCAGCCACAGGAGCCCTCGGCAAAGAACAGCCCTCGGCAAAGAGGCCTTTGCTGAGGGTACGGCCTTCGGCAAAGACAGGCCCACGACAAATCAAATCTTTGCCGAGGGCCGCGGCCCTCGGCAAAGATGCCCTCGGCAAATTAGGCCCGTTGGGTCATGGCGGCCATTTCCCATCAAGCTTTGCCGAGGGCCACCCGTTAAGCCCTCGGCAAAGGTTTTTTTTTTTCTGTGAAACCTGCTTATTCGGCAAATTTTTTTTAAGTCTTTGCCGAGGGCCCTAGACCAGGCCCTCGGCATAGATTTTTTTAAAACCAGTTTTTCGGCCAATTTTTTTTTTATAAATCGCCTTTGCCGAGGGCCCGAGGCTAGGCCCTCGGCAAAGAAGCCCTTTGCCAAGGGCCAGGATAGGCCCTCGGCAAAGATTTTTTATTTTTTTTAATTCTTTGCTGAGGGCCACGGGCCAGGCCCGGCAAAGAGCCCTCGGCATTTTTTTTGTTTTTTTAGCCCAGTTTTTTTGTGGTGCTACAATACATTGTTTTGAACTCAATTTTAAAATTTAGGTCAATTTTGATTTTGTTTTGTATATTTCCTTAATTTATTTCGATTCTTTGATTTTTTTCGAATATGTCAAATTTGAACTGCAGGTGCATGGAATATTGCAATGTAGTGTTTCGAAAAATGTTATTCATGTTAATTGGTGCATGTTGAGTCCCTATCCACAAACTCGCATCAAATTTTCACGCATCTTGTTCGCGTAACATGACGACCGACTTGTCGGAAAAGTGTTTTAAAATTATATAAAATCCATACGAAGTCCGAAAATCACGAAACTTGGCGAGATGTCATGTTATCGCATGTGTAGGCTGTGGTAAAAAATTGAGAAGGCTTCGAGCGAGTTGCGATGTCGGATGCCTGAAACCCAGACATCTCCAACACCGGTGTCATACAAGAGTAGAAGAGTGATGGTCAAGTAGCAGTTGCTGATGAGCATCATCAAGAAAGGAGAAGAAGAGATAGATTGAAGAAGGAAATTGCCATGACTACTCGAGAAAAGATAGAGATTATGGCCAAGAAGAGGAATCTGGAAGGTTACACAACTGCCCATTCTATACTTTCTGATTTATCTCATGATGATTTACATGCTATGTCTAAAAAGATGGAGGTGGTTATTGAAAAAGATAGTTCTCATTCCTTTGATGTGCTTAAGAACTAGAAACTGCAAGAATTAATTTACTTAATAAGCAACAAAAAAACTCTTCTAATGTTCACGTAGAGGAAATAGTTGAGGAAAGAGATGATAATGAGTCTTTACAACTCGAGTGGATGCATGAGGAAACCTCTGAGACAGAGGAGTTTACTCTTTTGCAATCCAGGAAAAAGAAGAAAGGGTCAAGAAAGACCAAGAAGTTAACTCCTTTGAAGGTTAAAGGCAAACAAGCGCAAGAAGATCCTAGCTTGCCAAAAAAGAAAGGTAAAAGAAAATATGATAGATGAATATACAAGGTTTAGTATGGAACTGAAGAGGCTTAAAAAGAAAAGGAGCCTCTACATTCTTAAAATCTCTAATCTGTCAATATCAATTTCACTTTATTGGTCTTTAAGAGACCATGTTAGAAGTTTGTGAGGACTCTCTGTTAAGAAAGTTTGATACCAATCAAGATTGCCTTTGGATTTGGAATCCATCTAAAGGTAAGTCTAGGGGTATTTTGGTTGGTGTTAGAATAGATATCTATGATGTTGTGTCTTTTAAACAAGGGGAGTTCTTGATACAGCTGAATCTATGGGATAAACAAGCAAGAATGAAATGGAATCTCTTAATTGTTTATGGGGCTGCTCAAGAAGAGGGGGAAATGACTTTTCTATCTGAATTGTCCAACTTCTACTCAATCAATCAAGAACCTATGCTAATAGGAGGTGACTTTAAGATCATAAGATATGCTAAGGAGAAGAGCTCTAATAATGGTGTGGACAAGCATACTGGTCTTATAACACCTTCATCAATTTCCTTGAGCTGAGAGTACTAGAAATGAGTGGAGGGGTATATGTATACTTGATCTAATAACCATGATCCTCCCACAATGGAAAAGCTGGATAGAATACTGATTACTAGAACATGGGAAGATATTTTTCCACAGCCAATGGTTAGAAAACTCCCAAGGGAGATATCAGACTATAATACTCTAATTATCTTCTCTAAAATAAGTAAAAAATTGCCTCATATTCAGTTTAAATTTGAACTTAGTTGGGTTGATAACCCTGATTTCAAGCTGAACGTTAAAAAGATCTGGAACACACCATGTAATGCCAAATCTTCTCGGGATAGAAAACAACAAAAGCTCAAACTAGTCAAACAATACTTTAAAGGATGGGGTTTCGGTTTACAAGGAGAACTAAGGAAAAATAGAAAACCGATACAAAGTGAGTTGAGTGAACTGTAAGAGCAGGAGGAAACTGTGGGGTTGTTGCCCCGTCAGTTGGAAAGGAAAGTATGGTTGCTAGGGGAGAATTTGAAGTTGTTAGAACAGGAGGAAACATACTGGTATAATAGGAGTCATGAGACATGGCTTCTAAAAGGAGATAATGATACAAAATATTTTCACAAATGTGCAAATGGGAGAAAGAGAAAAAACACAATCTTTTTCCTTGGAAAATGAAGGACCGGAAACGGCGACTAGAGAGGGGGTTTGAATGGGAGCCTCAAATTTCTTTCGAAACTTTAAGCCGTTGTCCCAAAATCATGACCCAAGAGCAAAGGCACTAGAGAATGGTATGATCACAAGCCAACGGATGGCTCGAAACCTTTGGCGATGACCAAGAGGTACAGCGGATCAATCGAGAACCGACGAAAACAAGTGCTCGAAAGAACAAGAGAAAACAACACAATCTGCACAGGCTCGGACTGTCTGCCGTAGGGAGTCCGGACCATCCGCGGGTCAGGTCCCGGACTATTCGGAGTTGAGGGCCGGACTATCCGGCTTTCAACTCCCGAAAATTGAACGATGAGAAACAGTTCTGACCTAGACAGAAAGAAGAATGGCGGACTATCCGTAGTTGAATGCCGGACTGTCCGCAAGTCAAACACCAGAAAATGAACTTGCTAAAATAGTTGTGGACACGCTTCAGCAGCAGCCTCGGACTGTCCGCGGGTAGGCCCGGACTGTCCGGCGTTCAGAGCAGCAAAGCATGACCAAAATAAGACCTTCTGCTCGTGACATGAACAGTAACAGTGGACTGTCCGGGGGTCAGGGGCGGATTGTCCGTGAGTCACGAAATCAGCACGAAGAGAATCACCCGAAAAACGCCCGGACCAAGGAAAATCCCGATTTACGGCCAAATCAAAACCAATTGCCACCAAATTTTAACCACATGGTCACAAGGCAATAGGTGAGCTACCTCTAGGAGATCATCGGACAATTTGAAGCCAATGAACAGGAAATTGGATGAACACGAAAAACACCGGTTTTCCAACCCTAGAGCTTGATTCGCCCAAATCTATGAACTCGTGAGGAATTAGATGAAATCCCTCGGTGGAAAGGCTCAACTCATGTCCTAGTTCATTTCAGTGCAAAAGGAATGAATCAAAATGGTCTCAAAACGATGAATCGAACCACACAAGAGAAGGGGGAAAGGAAGAATGCGAAGAACACAAACACGATTCACAAGAACAACTCACAAATTGAATCCCAGAGGACACGAGGAGGTTAGGGCCTCCATTCCCGCTGCAATCTTTGGTTCTTACACAAATTCTCCAATTTATGGACCTCTCTCACAAGAAAACCTAGGGGGGAAACCTAGAGAAGGATGAAGCAAAATGAAAGAGGTGAGGGAGATGGGAGCTCCCTCATTCTATTTAACAGGGCTATTATACAATCACAGTTTTGCACTTAGATATTTTTGAGTCAAACCACTTAACCCGAGGGCGCTATGGTCCAACCTGAGGTAATCTTCATCCGACGGCCACCGCACCCTTCATGAGATAGCTTCGTCTCGACGCGAACTCCTCAATGCCGCCATGTGCCATTCGTTCCTCCTCGGAACCTCCTCCCGGGTTTTGAGGCCTAAACCCATGAAACCGGCCACCGATGGTTTTGAGGCCCAAACCACCAAACCGCCCGCGAGTAGCGTACTCTATACGTGTCTCCCGCCACTCGACAGTGTCACCGCCGTCCTCGACCGGCTGACCGCCAAGTCCTCCTGAGCCCCGCATGACTCACACGTCTACCGTCTTGACTCAGTCAACATGATCACTCCCATGTACACTTGCGCTTGTCGATGTCCCAGATGTTAGCCACCATGGCTGGTCACCCGACCTCCTAGTCCCTCAATCCAAGCCTCACGTCCGTCCTTCATCGTTCCTGGTCCATCGGCACGGCATGTCCCTACTTGACCTTCACCTCACCATCGACCACCGCCTCTGAGCTCTACACCTGCACAACGCAAGCCAAGAGACATGTTGCACAACACACTCACGCCATGGTTAATGGCAAACTAAACCTAGGTCGTGGATCACGTTGACAATCACTCATCACAAAACGAACTATAGGGACACATATCAACCTTGTGTTCCTAGAAAAAGATGGTGTTATTATTCAAGGGGTGAGAATCTTCTAAAACATGCTAGTAAATATTAAAAGATTGTGTTTTAAAACATGCAAATATGTATCACAATCTTATGCTTGGAAACTGATGTACTGAATATTTTGTGCAAAACACGATTGACCTGGCCAATAAGGCTTTTCCTGCAAGCATATCGAAGAACACTAGTAAGAATGTAAAACAAACAATCTAAAATTGCAAATATGTATGAATTATCGAAGTCACAAACGGACTAATAGACACAGTCGAAAAGAACAAGAACATAGACCCTAATTTACAGTAGTCAGAATATCTACTTCACAAAAAACTCGAACTCAACAAAATCCAAGTCTAAAAATATAGAAAGCAAATTATATAAGACAGCGGGCAGCAGCGTCAAAGGAGGAGATGGTGTCCAAGGGGGTGGACGACCTAGGGTCATGCACACTATGGGCCTAAGCCCTATTGTTGAATTACAGGGCTCGCGGGCCAACAGAAGGTGATGCAATACCTAACTGAAATAACAGCTACATGTCATAAAAATTTTGTGGCCCTGCTGACGTGATATTAGGGTGGGACAACTAGACAAGATCTTTTTGAAAGTTTATCAAATAAGCTTTTCATCGCGTACTCATTGTTGATATTTCTTATGCTCAAGTAGATAAATTCCGCAAGCACATAGAATATCATTATATCATTTTACCTACGTGTATTTCAAGGTACTGTATTTTTATACTAAAAAAATTGTGGCTAAGAATATTGATAAGTATAGTTTTTTTTATTACATCATAATCAACTACCAAAGTCTAGAGGGGTAAATGATAAGAAAGAGTAATGCAACAAAAGAAGGATACAAACTAGGATTAAGTGCATTTTAACGGCGTTATGCTTTCAGTGGCAGGCGACGTTTCCGTCGAAAGCGAGGAGCCTGTGGTGATTTAGTCAATCTCGAGATGTGCCAGCAGTCTTTCGGATTTGCTTATAGGGGTAGGGTTTGCGTACGTGTCACTAGTACAGAAACGA
Source organism: Miscanthus floridulus (assembly GCF_019320115.1). NCBI lineage: Eukaryota > Viridiplantae > Streptophyta > Magnoliopsida > Poales > Poaceae > Miscanthus > Miscanthus floridulus. The sequence continues at coordinate 16,205,199 of NC_089583.1, forward strand.
GCTTTACTCCTGGTTGGGAAACCCCTTCAGTCCTGGTTTCCCAACCGGGAGCACGAATCCGGGACTAAAGGGCCCCTCCTTTAGTCCCGGCTTCTCGCCTAAGACTAAAGATGCACCTTTAGTCCCGGTTGGTAAGACCAACCGGGACTAAAGAGGCCTCCCGGCCAGGCCACGTGGGGTGGCCCTTTAGTCTTGGTTGGGGACTAAAGGTTTTTTTTTTTCTTTTTTTGTTTCTATTTTTAATTGATGATTCGTTTTGGTTTTCGAATATGTTTTCGAATACGTATTCTACGATGTTAGTAATATACGTATTCTACACGTTTATAATGTTGGAACATTTTGTACAAACTAAAGTATGAAACTAACGTATATATTACATGCATATACATATATTTTACGTTGTTTTATGTACATATAATATTTGTATATATATATATATATATATATATATATATATATATATATATATATTACAAATAAAGCTTGCATTGTATATTCTATCATATCCTTGGGATAACAAATTCACTCTATTTGGTTTGGCTTCCATGTTTCGTTGACGTCATTGTAGAACTCGCCGGCGGGGTTGAGGACCTGGTCATTAAGAAATCCTGCTATGGTCTCTTGAATTGCTTTCAGTTGGTCACGTCGTATGACTTTTTCCTTCAACCATAGAGTCTTCAATAAAAGTTAAAGGAAAAGTATTAATATATATATATATATATATATATATATATGTTGGTCACGTGATTACTTATATATATATATGAGCAACAAAAAAAATTGTGAATATATGCATATATTTATATAACGTACTTTGAGAATCTCTTTAGGAGTTCTTTTTGCGTATGCCATGATGAACTCGCAAACATAGTATCCGCAGTAGTTGTTCCCCTGTTCTTGCCACAGAACCCACTTTTACGAGAAAAAAGATCCGGTGAATTGAAAGCATGCATGGTGTTAATTGAATTATATATATATATATATATATATATATATATATATATATATAGCTAGTACTTACTTTGTGTGCGATTACATCTAGTGGCACTTTGCAATGTTTTATGTGGTGTTCCTCAATGAAACTTTTCCAAACACTATGCCCAATAAAATAAAAAAATTAATTTGGCCTTTAATAATTGTTGCAGTTAAGAGATCAGGGTTGATCCACCTGGGAGTAAAGGGGATCTGTCCCGGCTAGTGGATACACCCGGGACTAAAGCTCCACCTTTAGTCCCGGGTGGTTGATCCACCCGGGAGTAAAGGGGGAGCTGCAGTTGGCTTTCTCCAATTACCATAAGTTTTTTCTTTTTTTATATATTTCTTTTATATAAATATGCAGAGAGTTATTAATTGCCTAATAAATAAAATATTATCCAAAAAAATTATAAAAAAAATTCTTGGACTTGGTTTTGCATTATTATACGCAACAAAAATTTGTAAACTAAACTCTTTTGTTTTACTGTATAAATATTTGACATAGTGTAAATAATAATTATAATTTACACCATGCAAAAATATACTACTTAATTAAAATCATTAAAACTATTGTTTTTCGACAGGAAATTAGTTTTCACATCTTATTAACGTTCATCATTTGGTTTTTTATCACACATTATCCACGGGAAATCCACCGTCTAGCAGAAAATTCATTTAAACCATAGAAAATATGAAAACACGATAATAAAATCTGAAGTCACAATTATTACATAATAGGTCTAATACATCACTATATATATCAAGTGGGTACAGTAGTAAACTTCTTCTTAACATATATCCCTTGGTTATGATTGCGCCGTAACCATGGAGTGTCCTCATCATTTAGCTAGATGCTTGGGTCTTTGTTCACTGTGAAGGGTGGAATTCGGTCATCTTTTTCATAATCTTCTGATATGTCTGACTTGTCTTCAATTACGACGATGTTTCTTCTCCCTGAAAGAACTATGTGGCGCTTTGGCTCATTGATTGGGTCGTTGTTGTTTTTCCATCTCTTCAGTTTTGTAGCCATGTCCTTGACATAGAACACCTGATTCACATCCTTGGCAAGGATGAACGGTTCGTCTTTGTACCCAATATTGTTGAGGTCCACGGTTGTCATTCCATACTGGTTGTCAACTGCTACCCCGCCTCCAGTCGCCTTTACCCATTGGCACTTGAACAAAGGTACCTTAAAAGTAGGTGTATAGTTTAGTTCCCATATCTCCTCTATGCGGCTATAATATGTTTGCTTATTTCCATTAGGGTCGGTGGCATCTATGTGGACACCACTGTTTTGGTTGGTGCTCCTTTTATCTTGGGCTACTGTGTAAAATGTATTCCCATTTATCTCGTACCCTTTGTATGTGAGGATATGCCATGATGGCTGCCTAGCCAACAAATAAAGTTACTCATCAATACTCTCATCACCTTGATATTCTTTTCGCAACCAGTCGTTGAAAGTTTCCATATGCTGACACGTAATCCAAGCTTCAGACTTCCCTTGAAACTTAGATTGGAGCAACTCTTTATGTGTCTCGATATACGGATCCACCAAAGAGGAGTTTTACAGAATTGTGTAGTGTGCTTTATTAAAATAATTGTCCTGCATACCAATATATGGTTTCTTCCCTAGTGTCCCCTTTCCACTTAGTCTCCCCTCGTGTCACGATTCAGGAACACCAATCGGGTCAAGGTCGGGAATAAAGTCAACACAAAACTCAATGACCTCCTCTGTTCCATAGCCCTTGGCGATGCTTTCTTCTGGTCGAGCATGGTTGTGAACATATTTCTTTAGGACTCCTATGAACCTCTCAAAGGGGAACATGTTGTGCAGGAACATAGGACCGAGAATGCTAATCTCCTTGACCAGGTGAACTAGGAGGTGTGTCATGATATTAAAGAAGGAAGGAGGGAACACCAACTCAAAGCTGACAAGGCATTGAACCACATCATTCTGTAGTTTAGCTAGATCCATTGGATCGATTGCCTTCTGAGAAATTACATTTAGGAATGCACATAGCTTCACGGTGGCAAGACGTACATTTGGAGGTAGAATTCCTCTTAATGCAACGGGAAGCAATTGTGTCATGAGCACGTGGCAGTCATGGGACTTTAAGTTTAGGAATTTCTTCTCTGGCACATTTATTATACCCTTTATATTCGAGGAGAATCCAGATGGTACCTTGATGCTTGCTAGGCATTCAAACATGCTTTCCTTCTCTTCTTTGCTAAGAGTGTAGCTGGCAGGACTTAAGTAATGGCGTCCATCATCTGTCTTCTCTGGATGCAGGTTGTCTCATTCTTTCAAACATCGCAGGTCCTGTCGTGCTTCAAGTGTGTCCTTAGGCTTCCCATACACACCCATGAAGCCTAGCAGGTTCACACAAAGATTCTTCGTCAGGTGCATCACGTCGATCGCGCTATGGACCTCTAGAACTTGCCAATAGGGTAGCTCCCAAAATATGGACTTCTTCTTCCACATGGGTGCGTGACCGTCGGCGTCATTTGGAATAGGTTTGCTGCCATGTGCCTTTCCAAATACTACTTTCACATCCTTGACCATATTGAGTACATCCTTACCAGTTTGGTTGCCTAGCTTGGTCTGGTGGTCTGCCTTACCTTTAAAATGCTTGCCTTTCTTTCTTAGGGGGTGATTCGCAGGAAGAAATCGACGATGGCCAAGGTACATGACCTTTTGACATTTTTTCAAGAATATACCTTTAATGTCATCGAAACAGTGCGTGCACGCATTATATCCCTTGTTTGATTGTCCTGAAAGATTACTTAGAGCAGGCCAATCATTGATTGTTACAAACAACAATGCTCGCAGGTCAAAGTGCTCCTGTTTGTGCTCATCCCACACACATACACCTAGTCTGTTCCACAAAAGTAGAAGTTCTTCAACTAGTGGCCTCAGGTACACATCGATGTTGTTGCCAGGTTGCCTTAGGCCTTGGATGAGCACTGGCATCATAATAAACTTACGCTTCATGCATAACCAGGGAGGAAGGTTGTAGATACATAGAGTAACAGGCCAAGTGCTATGACTACTGCTCTGCTCTCCGAAAGGATTCATACCATCTGTACTTGAAGCAAACCTTAAGTTTCTTGCGTCATTTGTAAACTCCAGGAATTCTCTATCGATTGCTCTCCACTAGAACCCATCAGCAGGGTGTCTCAACATATTATCTACCTTACGGTCTTCTTTGTGCCATCGCAACAACTTTGCATGGTCTTTGTTTCTGAACAGATGTTTCAAGCGTGGTATTATAGGAGCATACAACATAATCTTGGCTAGGATTTTCTTCGTGGGACGTTCACCCTCAACATCACTAGGGTCATCTCGCCTGATCTTATACCGTGATGCATGACATACCGGGCATGCATCTAACTTCTTGTACTCCTCGCCACGGTAGAGGATGGAGTCATTAGGACATGCATGTATCTTCTGGATTTCTAATCCCAAAGGGCAGACTACCTGTTTTGCTTCGTACGTAGTGGCGGGCAATTCGTTATCCTTCAGAAGCATCTTCTTTTGGATTTTCAGTAACTCCCCAAATCCCTTGTCAGATACACCATTCTTTGCCTTCCATTGCAGCAATTCTAGTGTGGTACCCAACTTTTTCTGCCCCGCATCACAAGTTGGGTATAGCAATTTCTTGTGATCCTCTAGCATGCGCTCGAACTTGATCTTCTCCTTTTTACTTTCGCATTCTCTTTATGCGTCATGAATGGCCTAACCAAGATCATTAGCGGGCTCATCTTCTGCCCCGACCTCTTCTTCATCTTCCCCCATTGCAGTATCATTGAAGGCCCCCATATTCAGCAATAATGTCATCATCGTCCCATTGTTCTTCTTCACCTTCTTCCATTACAACCCCGGTTTCTCCGGGCTTCGTCCAACAAATATAGTTTGGCATGAAACCCGACTTCAACAAGTGTGAATGAAGACTCCTTGAGCTAGCATATTCCTTCAAATTCTTACATATGGCACATGGGCAGCACATGAAACCATCGCATTTCTTTGCCTCGGCCACACGCAAGAAAGAATGCACGCCCTCAATGAACTCTTGGGAGCAGCGATCAGCATTGTACATCCAATGCCGGCTTATCTGCATTACATGACATACATACCATATTAAAACCTAGAACATAATTAGTTAATTATACGACATGCATGCCACCACACAAGGTATTAATTTATGAAAGTCTCGCTATAATGTAGACAATCCCAACTACCACTAAAAAAACTAAAGCTAAAATGCACTTCAGCAGCATAAGGATTTCGCGACCAATCCTAACTAAAACAGACATATTATGCGTTTGTTCAACATCAATGGGCTTCTTCCACAGGATCACTGCCTCATCAGCCACCGTAGCCGCCTGTGTAAGAGAGTTTTGCACATGTTCAACATACTCTTCCTCCCAGTACTAGCCTGAACATCCAGTGCCATCCCACTGAAATTAAAACAAAAAAATTAGAACTTTAATCACAATCATCATGAAAATAAGTATAAATTAACCATAATCATCAAATGCGACAAAATAACTCACATTGCGATCCGGACACTTGTAGAAGATACGGCCCTTGTTGAGACACTCCTTCCTCAACCGATATTCCATCACAATCTTCTCCTCACACTTGCTGCATGCAATGAGAGGGAGATCCGGCCTCAGTCGCTTTGTAACCCGATAAGAGGCCGAGGACCCGGAAGCAGTTGTCATCTACTCTCTATACTCATTTTTAATATAATATAAATTTCTCATTTTATAAACAAATAAAATTAAAAAAAAACTCTAAAATTCTCTATAGCTCTAAAGCATGAAGTGGGCTATGCATGCTAGAAATGAAAGCTCAATACTAGTTTT